>NW_011379493.1:0-675 GCF_000754665.1 Bison bison bison
TTCTTACAGAAGGCCTGCCTCTCTGGGAAACTGCCATTCAGCCTTCAATACACAGTTATGGTCCCCTACCACCTGCCGAACCATGTGCAGGCTCTGGTTGGTTGCTAGGATACAGTGATGCGCAAACAGACATCCACCCTCCACGGAGAACTTCCAGTCAACATAGGGAGGTAGACACTAGCCAATTAATAATAATCTCATCACAAACTGTGACAATTTCTCCCCCTAAAAACCTATGGGTGCCATGTGACCATATAATGGGGGTCCTGGCCTATTCTGCATGTGGTAGTTAAACCAAGTCAAGAAATTAACCAGGCTGGGCAGGTGTACTAGTATTAGGTTCAGGTGTTAGTGTCTGAAAATACAAAATAACAGTAACTTAAACCAGACATGTGTGTTTCTCTTTGGCTTAGAAGTTTGGGGAGATGTTCGAGGACAGGTACTGTGTCATTCAAGGGCAGGGGCCCAGGCTCCCTCTATCTTGTTGCTCTGCTCTACATGACCTTCACTGAATGGAGCAGGATGGTGGCATCCACACTCTGGGTAGCCAGAGGGAGAGAGGGACACAGTGGGTAACGTCCACCGAGAATCCCTGAAGCAGCTACATCTCTTTACATCTCAGTGGCCAGAACTTAGTCACATGGCCACGCCTAGCTGCAAGGGAAGCTAGGAAAT
>NW_011379494.1:0-788 GCF_000754665.1 Bison bison bison
TCTGTTAAGTACAGGTAATTTTCAAGTCTAGAGTCATTTATATTTTTCTAGTTTCTCTGAGGCCAGTTCTTGGAATTGTGCCACTTATGGCACGGACAGTCTGGTTGTCATGTAGTTAACTTCTGTCAGGCGGGGCTTCTAGTTTCTACAAAACAGGTCAAAGCGTATGGCTCAGAATATTATGCATAGTCTTTGGAGAGGAATTAAAGATTCTTGACTTTGCTTAATGACTAAATTATTGTTATTTTGTTTGACTGCTTTTCCTTTGTATCTGGGTTTTCTCACTTAGATTACATTTATTCTTTGACTAAAGTTTTTCTTCAGACAAAAGACAGGCTGAGGACATTATGGGTGGAGGGAAGAAGGAGCATAGGGTTCTGCTCTATTTCAGGGGTAGGTGAGAGAGGCAAATACCTCTGAGAGTCAGGACAGTGGAGTCAGACAAGAGAAAAATTAGAAAGATTCTCTAAGAATTGTGCAAATTTATCTGATGTTTGTGCATGTATAATGCAATGTGAGATAAAGATTTTGATGAAAACTTTTCAATTGACTGTCTATCATTTGTAAATACATTGATACAAAAGAGAAACTCTTAAAGGAATCTCTTTGCAGGGATGAGTCAGTGCTGCTGTCCATGTGCCAACTTATGAACCCAAAACTTGGTCCAGAAGCCATCACTGGACGTATGGGCTGGCTCAACCACTTTCAAGATGAGTTTGGTCCATTGGTGGAACCACACATTGGGGTCTTTAAATAATGATTCTGTATTGTCAATCTTAACCTCTTTA
>NW_011379495.1:0-691 GCF_000754665.1 Bison bison bison
AAAGAGAAAATATTAAAAGCAACAAGAAACAAGCAACAATTAACATACAAGGGACTCTGTAAGATCATCAGCTGATTTTTCATCAGAGACTCTGCAGGCCAGAAGGGAGTGGCAAAACATATTTAAAGAGATGAAAGGGAAGAACCTACAACCAAGAATACTCTACCCAGCAAGACTCTCATTCAGATTTGATGGAGAAATCAAAAGCTTACTAGACAAGCAAAACCTAAGAGAATTCAGCACTGGGAGACTAGCTGTGCAACAAATGCTGAAGGAAAATCCCCAGGTGGAAAAGGACACAAATAGAAAAAAGAAAATTACAAATGGAAGCACTCATCAGTAAAGGCAAACACACAGTAAAGGTAGGAAATACCCACACACAAATATGATATCATAATCCTAAGAAGAGGACAGCACAAAAGCAGGGTACTGGAAAGGATCAGCAACTTAAATCAATCTTCTTTACATACAAACTACTATATCAAAACCTCACGGTAACAGCAAATCAGAAATCTACAATAGATACACACACAAAAATGAAAAAGGATTCCAAACACAACACTAAAATTAACCATCAAATCACAAAAAAAAGAGAATAAAAGAAGGGGAGCAAAAAGACCTAAAAAAAAAAAAATCCAACACAGTGAACATACATACCAATAATTACTTTAAATGTAAATGGATTAAATGC
>NW_011379496.1:0-836 GCF_000754665.1 Bison bison bison
AGGCTCCACAGGATCTATTATATTTGATAAATGAAGGGCTTTTTTGAAGCAAACTAGATATAATTTCTTTTGCATTTCCAAAGCCTGATAGCTTATTAAATTGATACATTATATCACACACCATTCCTCTGTAACTGGGTTTGATACCTATCTTAGCAATGAACCTGGCAGAGGAGATTAAAGAAAGAACCAGAAGACAAGAGTATATAGACTGCACTAAAATAAAGAGTCTACTGCTTCAAAGACCTGCCTGTCTCCCATCCTTCTACCTGTTCTTGACATACACAGCTTCAAACTAGCCTACCTAGGGAGAAGTATGTGTGTATCTGTTTTTACCTTTGAAACCTAACTTCCAGTGTAGACAGACAGCATAGTAGCTAAATCGTTTTAAGTCCTTTTCTGTTATAAGAAAGAGAAAAAACAGAGAACCACCTCCAACTATTAAGTGTTATTCTGAATATAGCCTTAGTTTTAGCAGAATAAATAAGCCAAACCTAAAATAAACTTTTCTGCCTTTCAATAGTAATGGTCCCTTTTCTTGAGCCAATGTTGATGATTTATATTTATACATAAGTATTTTGAACTAATTTCCTGTTTTCCCAACCACATGCTGTCTTCATGATACTTTGCCACAGCTGGTTGCTATAGAAATGTCCGTTATAAGGAATGTGGATAAAAGGAAAGTGAGAAATGAAATGTGAAGTGATTTTGCTTGACTACAAATTTCCATTCTGCTTGTCCCCAGTGTATCAGTAGATGACTTCTTTTCTTTAGGAAATAAACCAAGCCAAGGTAAAAGGTAGCCAGTGCCCAGGTAGATGTGGTGGTTATAATCA
>NW_011379496.1:4622-5032 GCF_000754665.1 Bison bison bison
GCCTGGCGTGCTGCGATTCATGGGGCCGCAAAGAGTCGGACACGACTGAGCGACTGATCTGATCTGATCTGAACGAATAATTTGAACGAACTGGAAACGTCTAACTTGTTCAAGAAAAGGGTTAGGTGAGCTGTTGGCTGGCGAGAGCTGAAGGGCCACAAGAGCAAGGGGGTGACGACTTTTTCTTGGAGGATTTATGGATGCAAGTTCCAGGCAGGCAGGTGGACCCTGTTCCCGGTGAAGAAAGGCCGTTCCGGCCACTTGGGTCAGTCACGGGAGCCAGGCAGCTTGGGGAGCACATCTGGTGGAGCAGATGCTCGTCGAATTGTTGACTTGAGGCACTGCTCTGTCCCAAGAACCGCAGCAGCGGGACAAGGCCATCCCAGACGATCGAGGGACCGGGTCCATCT
>NW_011379497.1:0-878 GCF_000754665.1 Bison bison bison
CATGGCAACCCACTCCAGTATTCTTGCCTGGAAAATCCCATGGACAGAGGAGCCTGGCGGGCTACAGTCCATGGAGTAGCAAAAGAGTCAGACGTAACTTGGTGACTCAACAACAACTCTTCATTTCCAGTATATGTAGTTAAGAATTTTTGGTCCCATTAAAAAAATCAGCCTCGTGTACAGTGTATGGTTCTATGGTGTTGGTGTACTACATTATTAAGTTTTAATACTTGTGGTAAAATATACACAACATAAAATTTTACATTTTAACCCTTTTTTAGTGTACAACTCACTGGCATTCTTACACTCACAACGCTGTACAACCATCACCACTACCTCCTTACGAGTTTTCCATTACGCCCGACAGAAACTTCCTTCTTTTGCATGTAGATATCCAGCTCTCCCAGCACCATTTATCAAAGAAAACTTGTGTAGTACTTTTAGTGGTTGCTCCAGGATGATAATATGTGTACTTAATTTTTGTGTGTGATAATATGTGTACTTAAGAGAAAACCACCTCTTCTATTCACCTGGATAATTACCATTTCTGTCGCCCGACCTGCAACCCTGAAGCAGTAAGTTTCCTTGGGGTTTCATTTCTCTTCCCTGTGAAGAACTTCCTTTAGCATCTCTTTTCGAGCAGGTTTGCTGGCCATGAGTCCTCTCAGTTTTTCTCTATTTGAGAACACCTATTTCATCTTCATTACTGAAGGATGTTTTTGCTGGAGGTAGAATCTAGGTTGACAGCGCTTGTCATTCAGCACTTTGAACATGCAGTTCTGCTGTCTTCTGTCCTCCGTGGTTTCTGATGAGAAATCTGCGGGCATTTGAATCACTGTCCCCCGTGTGTGGTGCTTTGTGATTCTCTGGCAAGATTT
>NW_011379498.1:0-544 GCF_000754665.1 Bison bison bison
TACCCATAACAGTGAAATCCATAGAGACAGAAAGTAGAAGGGTGATTGCCAGGGGGCTGGGGGAGAGGGAGTGGGAAGTTAATGTTTAATGGGTGCAGAGTTTCAGCTTGGGAAGAAGAATCAGTTCTGGAGCTGGGTGGTGAGGGTTTCACAATAGTGTAAATACACTCAATGCCCCTGAACCATGCACTTAAAAGTGGTCACAGTGTAAATTGTATGGTCTGTATATTTGACTATAATTTTTGAAACTTCAGCTGATCACAGAGATAAGCACAATAACGCCTATTATAATAGAAAAATATCAGGAAATATTATATATATATCTATCCATCCATAGGAAATTATACCGAAAAAACCCCCATGGTCTGTTCATGTAATAAAATACTATACAGCAAGAAAAATAAATAAACTTGAACTGTACTTATCAACATAGATAAACCTCAGAAAAATAGGTGAGAAAAAGCACTGACGTATGAAGGACAAAAATACTTCCAATGGGGCTACCATTTATGTAGTTTAAAAAGACACAGCACAGTATTTGAAA
>NW_011379499.1:0-913 GCF_000754665.1 Bison bison bison
GACTATGTCACAGTGAAATAATTAATGAGTATTGTTTTATGCTGCTAGTTTGTGGTAATTTGCTACAGAAACAAGAAAAAAATAACTTCACATGTTTTGAATGGAACACTTGGAGGTGAAATCTGTGCCATTTTTCCAAGGGTCCCCAACAGAATAATTCCCCATTTTCTATAGCAGTAACTAGTCCAATGATGCTACTTGGGTTAGATTTTCCTTCTTTTCTTGACTTATTCTTCCCATCCCCCCATCTCTGGGTCTCTGGAAGTACATTCTAAAGTGACCTACCTGAAAGGCAGGCTTTGCTTCAGGTTCTGATTTGGAAGGACCCAGGCCAAGATAGCTGGTCTAGAGAATGACCCTAAACAGCAGATCCTTAGTTTGGGAGAGTCCTCAGGTTAGGACCCCTGGTTGTTCTGGAAAACCAACAGGTCAGCTGGCAATCAGGGCCCCAGGGCTGCTGGTAGCTGGGGTGGTGATCACAGTTGTAACACTCTAACACTTCGTACATAGGACAAGTTACAGACAAAGGTGATGCATTGGCCTATGAGGCAGAGGTAGTACTTGAAAGGTTTGGGGGTCTCTGGAAATAAGGTCTATAGAACTAGCTGTCTTGGTTAACTTTTTAAAGTCTTTTTTTAAAACAAAAACCGAGGTTTGGGTTATTCAACTCAATTCAAGGCATTCTATGAAAGTCAGAAAGCCTCATAGCAACACTGAAAACCCTTTTCAGGTCCACGTGTGGGGGAAAATAATCAGGACTCAGGCTTTGAAGGTACTGGTAGGACACATACAGGATACTGAATACTCAGCTTCATCAGTACTCTGGCATCCAAACCAGGGTCCTAATAGAGAAAAAGTGGGTCCTGATACCTGGAAAGATTCATTTGCATAACGATCTCACCTGAGGCAGGTG
>NW_011379500.1:0-637 GCF_000754665.1 Bison bison bison
GAAAAGAACCTGACAGCATACAAAACTGGGTAATGGTCCTGTGAAGATAGCAACAGCATTCCTTACTCTCAAAGAACCCTTCCTGTCTTTTTGTTTGCATTTGATTTTGTAAATCCTGGGTCAAATAAAAGCTACAATGTTAAATATGACTTTTGGTTATTGTTATTTTCTTCTGTTTAACTTAGTCATTTAATGTACTCTATGTTCTGCATGAAAAAATACTTTAGCACTTCTAAAACTATTGCCTGACCTTTGAAACTAATTTTTTTATCTTTAAAAAAAATATCCTGTTACTAAACAGAAATTTTGATAACCTTATTTCTTTTTCCAAACCTTTGTGTCGAGGGCTGACTTTTAATAGATCGAAGCGAGAGAGCTGCTCTGCTACAGGCAAATCCCCAACCCAGAAGCAGGTCATCTAGAAATGGTTTAGAACCAGGTTCCCCCAGGTTCCCCACAATTGAGTGGTGCAGTGTTGGGTGAGGGGGCTGCTGCTTTTCTGGTTGTGCCCGTGTTCCAGGATGAAGAGTTATCTGTACTGGACCCAGTCCCAACACGTGGAGGGACGTGCCACACGATGCCCCAAAGGACCTGGGCAGTGGCCCCATGGTGGGGACGGTGGGGGACTGGCTATCTG
>NW_011379501.1:0-707 GCF_000754665.1 Bison bison bison
ACCTCATGCGAAGAGTTGACTCATTGGAAAAGGCTCTGATGCTGGGAGGGATTGGGGGCAGGAGGAGAAGGGGACGACAGAGGATGAGATGGCTGGATGGTATCACTGACTCGATGGACCTGAGTTTGAGTGAACTCCAGGAGATGGAGATAGACAGGGAGGCCTGGTGTGCTGCGATTCATGGGGTCGCAAAGAGTTGGACACAACTGAGCGACTGAACTGAACTGAACTGAACTGAATCAGGGAAGCAAGAGAATGAACAAACAAAGGAGGAGCTGTCAGTAAACAATAGCGCAGGTCCTGGCTCCTCCTCAAATACATATGTAACAATATCTGTGAATTTTTTGAACTCTTCTGTGGGAACGAAGGCCTCAATCTGTGGAGGATGGTAACTTCAGGTTGAGTACAAGATTCCTGGAGCAGCACCCTGTTACCTCACCACCAACCAATCAGAAGTAAGCCACAAACCCCACAGCCCTCACCCCAAATTTTGCCTATAAAACTTCTCCCCAGAAATCATTAGGGAGTTGGGGTGTTTTGGAGCATTAGCCACCTGTTCTCCTTGCTTGGCCCTGCAATAAACCTTTCTCTTCTCCAAACACTGACATTTCAGTTTGTTTGGCCTCAGTGTGTGCTTGGCACAGGAACTTGTTAGTAACTACTTGAGTCTGCTCTTTGGAACTCAGGGAAGACCTAGGAGACTAAAG
>NW_011379502.1:0-694 GCF_000754665.1 Bison bison bison
TTCATGAATACATAAACTCAGGTGCTCCCAGACATTCACTTTCACATGCACATTAGCACACTCATAGTCAGGAACATGCTGACATGGATGCTCTCCTACAAACATGTGCACATCCTCCACAAAGTACAAATATCCCTCATAAAGAAAATACACCCATATGTATTTACATTCAGATGCTCACATTTCACTCATACAAGACTACTCCACATGTTACCTAGTTTGCAGCACAAAACATGATACACATTCACTGACTCACAGGAAAGTTCTAATAACATCCATACACGTGGCTTCAAATTCAGGTATACACTTGGACACACACAAACATGCATTTCAACACTCAAACATTACTTTAACCTACTCTGACATGTACAAGTTCATATGTTCACCCTCTTGAACAATACTACTCACACGTGCAGACACTGACACATTCACTCATATGAACATACTCAGATCTCACTCACATGAAAATTATCACACATTCACTCACGTGCATACATGATCAAAATTCACTCACACTCATGAGATTAGTGTACCCACAATGACACCCTCATTTACACATGCAGGCCAACATTGACATAAAGAAGAACATGCCCAGGTATTGATTTGCACACAAACAGTAAAGCTCACTAGGAAGCTCACAAATTCAGTCACATAAATACACTTACATTCACTGACACACATATATGTGCCTTTA
>NW_011379503.1:0-1064 GCF_000754665.1 Bison bison bison
AAGACTTCTGCTTAAACAGGAGGAGGAGGAATGAATGTTGCATATTCACCTTGGATCGATTCTCTTCCTTTTGAACACATCATTAACAATTTAAGTTTCCCACAGTCATTTCCTTCATGGTGAGTTATTTTATTTGGTCTTTCCTTCCTCTTTCTCTCCATCTTTCCCTCCACCTCCCCTTGCCCTCATTAACTGAAGCTGCAGTAAAGCTAATTTCAAATACTTACGTTGGTTTGACAATGTGCAAAAAAATGTAATCACAAGATTGACTTTATTCCAAATCCTTAGAAGCAACAAAAGATCCCAAAATATGAAAGTAGATAATTAACTGGGGATAATTTAATTGTTGATGTTGTCTTTCTTTGGAAACCATTGATATTTACTTTGAACACTGAATGGGGAAAATGTACATCTATTTCTAATGTATTTCAATCAAAAACTAATCGCCATAGAAATAGACAGCTCTGGTATAGCTCATGAGTTAGAAGTAATCTGGACTGGATACATACATATTAAACTTAATATATGAAGTTTATGTATATTCTTCAGTCATGTCCGACTCTGTGTGACCCCATAGACGGCAGCCCATGCCGTCTATGGGGTCACACAGAGTCGGACACGACTGAAGCGACTTAGCAGCAGCAGCATACATGGTCACTATGAAAGAAGTTTTGATTTGCTCCAGTTGTATGACTCAGAACAAATGTGTTGACTTCCCATAGTGTGATGTCACATTTCACAATAGCTTGTTATCATACTGTAAAGTTTCATTTTCTCACCTTTGCCATTTTCTGATATTCTAGCTCAGGTTATATTTGCCCATCTCTTGACTATGGTTTAGACAATACTGAGTACTCTTTCATGATGTTACTTTTATAATCTTGAAAAGCAAAAAATGGAAACATGAGGGGTATGAAGGTCTCAGATGTTTCAAGCTCTTGCCTACTTACATTGAAGCTTGTGGTTGAGTTGAACTGCTGTAATTATTATTTGGAATGAATCAACTAAAAGAATAATACAAATAATGAGCAATAAGAGAATGAGAGAAAGTGTGATTGTTTAAT
>NW_011379504.1:0-926 GCF_000754665.1 Bison bison bison
CCTTCCCATCCCCAAGCCGGCCACCTCCGCTAGGTCTGGCTCAGGCCGGGTCACAGGATTGGTGGACCTCAGCGCTCCATCCAAAGCAGCCCTTATTAATAAAACCGAGGAAGGGCTTAGCCAGTTGAGCCACAGGTAGGGAAACGAGGTTCCAGCGGGAAAACACCTTACCAGATTCCATCCCTAAACCCGAGCGAATTCCCTCCTCTCGGCCCAGCGTCGAGGCGGGGGAGAGGGTGAGTGCCCCGAAATCCGAGGCCGAGGCCGCCCCTCCCCGCGCGGGACGAAAGGCCGCCTTCTGTGCCATTTGGTCCCTCTGCGCTCGGGCCACATACGGGTGGCCCAGCTGTGCCCCGCCCCGCCTCCCCGGCACACGGCGGGCCCCCGCTCCCGGCCCTTCCCACGGGCTGGGCTGGCCCACCGCACGAGCAGGGGCGGCAGGAATGCGCGCCGGCAGCCCGCGTTGAGGGTGAGGGGCGAGGAACTGGCCAAGGGCTCCCGGTGTCGAAATCAGAGTCTGAGCCCCCAGCCCACAGCATCCTCCGGAAGCGCGGCCAGGAGCGGCTCTCCGCTTGGCTGCGTCTCCTCTCCCTCCCTCCCCAGTCCCTCTCCTCCCCTCCTAAGGAGTCCCTAGGGGAGCACCTCGGCCACACTGGTCCCCCTCTTAGCGCTGGCTCTGCCCACTGGCCCATTTTCTTCACAAGGCGCCCTTCGTGGTCCCTCTCCCTCTCCCTGAATGTCAACTGCAGAGATGAGGGCCTGGAACACAGTGAGTGCTCTATAATGATGTATTGTGTAGGGAATTCCCTGGTGGTCCAGTGTCTAGGACACAGAGCTGCCAGTGCAGAGGGCCACAGGTTCCCTCCCAGGTCAGGGAACTAGATCTCACTTGCTGCAACTAAGACCCAGTGCAACTAAAAATAAAA
>NW_011379505.1:0-844 GCF_000754665.1 Bison bison bison
AAAGGCCCGGCAGAACGTTGCCCATCTCTTGTGTTGTCCCCTGGGAAGGAGGACCTTACAGAATGCTGAACGTTATTTTAGTGGACATCTTAGGATGAATCAGTGATACTGATCCTTGTAAGGAATACTCAGTCACACTTGTCTTTATAAGGCACATCTCTGTGAACTAGCATATTTAAATAAATAACAATTCCTAAAATATTCATTTCCAATGCAAAGTGTTTAGCTATATGACTTGGAGAAATGAGTCATGATAGGCAGACATGTTTATTCAATGTAGTTTGAAGATGTTAGCTGGCTTCAAGGTAGGGCTCAAGATCTTCTTATTTATATTTTGAATAAAGCCTAAAAAAGGAGTATATCTCCCACTTATCTATGTTCCCTATCATCATTTAAAAAAAATTCAGTTTCTTTAAACTACACTTCCTTGTGAAAGATAACAATGACTTTTGGCACATTTGCTTTTGTTAGTGCTTATTTATTTTTAAATTAAGGTATAGTTGATTTTCAATATTATATTAGTTTCAGGTGTACAACATAGTGATTCAAAATGTTTATAGATTGTACTCCATTTAAAGTTATTGTAAAATATTGGCTATATTCTCTGTGCTATATATTATATCCCTGTAGTTTATTTATTTTATCCATAGTAGTTTGTATCTTTTAATCCCATACCTCTATCTTACTCCTCCTCTCTTTGCTCTCCCATTAGTTTATTCTCTGTATCTGTAAGTCTCTTTTCATTTTGTTATATTTGTTCATTTTAGTTTTTAGATTCTACATTTAAGTGATAGCATACAGCATTTTTCTTCCTCCTGCTGACTTATTTCACTAAGCATAATAC
>NW_011379506.1:0-992 GCF_000754665.1 Bison bison bison
CATGCTTCCCTACCTCTCAGCTTTTCAGGACACTCTCATCTCTTCAAGTCCTACCTTCCAGACTTCACATACTTCTTTCATGAAGCCTTTCCAAACCACTCCCAGGCCTACAATTGTTTTCTTACTGTGAACTCACTGACCTTAATATTTATGTGACATCATTCTTTTGGCAATTAGCTGTTAGTTAAAACAGGTGTTTAATATTTTGTCATAGATCACGCATCTCTTGCACCACACAATTGTCCACGTACTGGTGTGTAACTTTCTACCTGGTCCCTCAACCATATTTTAAGTTCCGTTAGTGTGGAGTTCATGCAAAGTTCTTTTTAAGTTGCATAATATGCATAATATTACATAAAAATATATACTCAAAAAATGTTTGTTACCTGACTTGTTGACAGATTATTAAAAAATGAGACAAACAAATGAGAATTCCAAATGAGACGTACAGTTTGAAAGAAGATTAATCTCTGTCAAGGCATCACTAATAGTACTTACTTGGAATTTTTATACTCACAACCTTTAGAACCATACCCTTCCGCCACCAATAGCCTAAGGGAGTGGGAAAGAACAGGACTTTAAAAGGCACAGTTCTGCCCACACTAATGGTATGCCTTTAGGCAAGCTCCTTAAATACTTTTAATCTCAGTTTTATAGTCCTTACAATGGGAATAAAGACAGTTACCTTCCCTGTTTGTTGGAGAAAAACAAAATAATAATGATACAAGTGCATCCCTAGCTATTGTGATGTTCTCAATATTAATTGAATCTAATTCATGAAATTTCATTCTCTTGCTTAAAGTCTAGAAGAAATGAAATGCTCTTCAAATGCTTGAAACCCAGTCATTCTAAGAATGTGTAGATAGTAACTCTGAATATTAAATGTGCCAAAAATATGAATACTCATTGAACTGTGAGAACATGATTATCAAGTAGGTTGTGCAAAGTGACTGCTCCGTTCATCTTAGACAGGAGAGGGAATTTCATGACCA
>NW_011379507.1:0-643 GCF_000754665.1 Bison bison bison
TTGCTCCTATGCTAAATTACCTATAAATATTCTGGATAGGAACTGTTTGAAATAGCAATTTGTTCAAAGAGATGACAGAAAATGAAAGTGCTTAGTTTAAGCAAAGATTTTTATATGCCATAGCAATCTTGAGAGATTCATTTTAAAATATATTTTATCATTTTGCTGGTAATGATCCCCCACATACAACCACTATGAGGAATCGATGCTGCATTTTTCCCATTGTACCAAAAAGATAAAGGTAAAAATGGTAAAAGTTTTTTGTATTGTCAAGGCGTGCATACTCTAAAGAATTAAATACTAATTCAACAGCACTGGCTTTCTCACCTCTGTCAATCATATGAAACTTTTGTTCATTTCCACCCAGTGCTGTAGTGTTCATACTTGTACAGTCTTCCCTGTCATGACTTTAAGTTCTACTTTTCATTAACCGTTACCTGATATTAGTTCGTAGAGTTTCTTATGGCAAAAATAAAATGTTTTAATTCTGATTTTTTAGTGTCTTTTTTTTTTACAAGATGATCTTTCATTAATTATATAGACTATTACATTCTGTTGTTTTTCAATTTTTGTAGCAGGAGACTGGAACTATATTTCTGATGACAGTATGACAGAATTTCCTGTTAGGTTTTATATGTTGGTT
>NW_011379508.1:0-540 GCF_000754665.1 Bison bison bison
GATCTTTGGCTTTCTGAATATGATACTTTGGGGAGGAAATGCATGGTTTGTGTATAAGGAGACCAGCTTTCACAGTCCATCAAACACTTCTACTTCTCAAGGAGGTATTCCTCCTCCAACTGGAATATAATTGAAGGGAGAAGTACACTGTATGAAATAAATGTCTGTACTATGACCTGTTGCCAACACCTTGAGAAGCATTTTTTGTTTCTAATAAAAGTAATGGCTTTTTCAGTAAATTGGTGGGTTTAAAATTTTGCTGCTTTTTTACATAAAGCTTGTGCCTTTTCTAGGAATTTAAGATGTAAATGTATTCTCACATGTGAATTTGAAAATTCAGGGGCCTATTATGAGATGATACACATTTTTAAATGAACGGTAATTTCTTCACTAAGTTGTTTTCCTTCCAAAGTGTTTACACCTTAAGCCTTAACGTATATCTTCACTCAGAAAAGAGTTTTATTGTCATATCATAATAGGAAGAAAATCTCTTTTGGAATATTACACTACTGTAAGTTTGTACAGATCATATTCCTAAGA
>NW_011379509.1:0-923 GCF_000754665.1 Bison bison bison
AAAGGAATCAATAATTCAGAAGAGCTTTCTTTTCTCATTCATTAACAAGGTCATAAGTCTGTAGTGCTGTTCATATCAGATGAATCTACAAAGCCAAGAACAGGAACCATTGCATCTTCTTCAGAAGATGTGCTACTTTGATTCTTCTGTTTTTTGTTCACGTATTTGTGCAAAGTGCTGTAGTACTGCTCCTTTGGATTGAAAGTATATAGTGATGAAATCTGCTGCCAGTCTTTAATGCTTGGAGTGTTGTATTCCTGTGGATGTGAGCACTCAAAGAAACATTTGATATTTTCTTTCGCCAGTTGCGTTGCATGTTCTGTGGCTTGACTTTTAAGAATCTGTTGCTCCTGTTGCAAATAGATTTTCCAAAATTTCAGCTGCAGGTAACTAACTGGAGACAGGCATCGAGTGATTGATGTACAAATCAGGAGGAGGATGATAACAACTGCTATCAGGACCCAGCCTAACACCTTAGGTAAACACAACAAAACAGTGATTTAGTCACTTAAAAAAATTGTTTTTAATCAACAGGTAAAATTTGAACTACTCAGAATTCAGATGATGAACAAGCAACAGTTAGGTCTTATTCCCTTAAGAGAAAGAAGTGGCAGTAACCCCTCCCCCCACCCCTCAGTAGAATTGCTTGCTTGACAAGACAGTCATTTTCCAAATCATGTTAAGGATCCACGGAGGAGCTTATATGTGGAATCCCTGGAACTCAAAATGTGGAATTTCAGAAAATCCAGTGAAACAAGTATTCATTTCCAAGAACTTCTGAGCTTTACAAGCCCAGAAGCAGTGTGGGGTGATGGCTTTAAAGTCAGGCAGACCTGGACTCAGTGTACCCACTGTTAAGACAAAAGAGAATAATAATAGAGATCAAGGACCCAGCAAGGTGTCGGGTGTGGGGCACAGAGCAG
>NW_011379510.1:0-1154 GCF_000754665.1 Bison bison bison
ACAATATTAATCAAGTCTCTGATTTCAACATGACGGATACAGGCTTCTTGCTGGATCACTTTTAGCTTTTCATAAGCTAACAGCAGCTGTTTACCTTGAAAGAGGAAACAAAAGGCCAGGCCTATTTGCAGACATCCCCTGTCATGACAATTTAATTATTTTATGCAATACTCGGGTTATCATATCAAAAGAAATAAATATCCCATCTAGAAGCCGCATCTGTAGCCATCAGCCCACTCTGATGGTGAAGCAGGAATTGCAGGAGCTGACACGATCTGTGGGTCACCACTGATTTATTTACTCTGGATTTATTAACCTGAGGAGGGATTAAATTATTGGGCATCTGCACCTGCCTTAAAATGGAAATGCAAAATCTTTTGATAAAAAGATCCAAGGAAATCAGAGGGGTTTGAAAGACTAGACTGTCCTGCCTTCACTTTCTTCTGATGTCTTTTCGCAAAGATTTTCATTTGGACTCTTGAGATGCCTTAAGTAGATTTTACTTCTAAGAGCACATAACCACGGGGAAAAGCAATGTGATTATTTTCTCATATGAAGTCCAATAAAAAAGCAATTATAGACCTTACCATTTATTCACATACAAAAGGCAAACTGAAGAATATTTCCAACTTTTTAAGCACATCTTAAATCCTACCTCCATGAAATCTTCATTGTATGTTAGGAAATGCTAACCCCCCAGGTCATGCAAAGCAACTGGAAATGGAAAATGGAGAGGACCTCAGAAACCTCTCTCTCATAAGAGTATTGTAAGAATTCAGTGTCTAAAATGGTACCAGCACATAGTGAGGGCTCAATACATATTAGCTAGTATTATAATTATGCTTTTGTTGTTCATTTAAACACTGTAGAAAGGAAAGGTTAGGAACGAGAGAACTTTGCCATTAAGAAAACAAAAAGATTAACTAAAGCCACAAATCAGAAGGGAAAAAGTCAGACCCAAGCTTAGTAGAAAGGAAGTGCCCTTTTCTATTTATTGGTAAAGACAGTCTTCCACAGAGCTACCCATTTGGCTAATCATCAGTGAACTCTATGTAAAGTGCATTTATGTCTAAGTACAGGGTAGACTAAAAATAGGTAAGACATAGTCCTTGCCCTTAACGACCTACCATACAAACAAAAGCAACTATATTCCT
>NW_011379511.1:0-629 GCF_000754665.1 Bison bison bison
GAAAACAGAAACGGTACTATAACAAATTCAAAACAGACTTAAAAATAGTCCACCTCAGAAAAGAAAATCCTTAAAAAAAAAAAAAGCAGTGAACGCACTTGTAGAATTTTTTGATGGATACAGGCTTTCAAAGAGATCATTCAAAACACATTTGTATTTTCTGTTCTTGAGTCCTACCATCTTCTTCTCGCAGATTCACACTTAACTCACTTTTCCAACCCTCCTCAGAGCATCACTCCAAACCTTCTCTTTGGAACTGTTTCCTCCTTACCAAACAGGACTCCAAACGCACTCTAACTTCACACCCTTCTTTATTCTCACCCTAGAACTTCTAAACAGGGATTCCTCTGGCAATATTCATCTGTGTATTTGTCTTCTTTCACAGGAAGACTCCTCGCTGGATCATGTCCTGAGTCTGTCTGCTTCCTGCTGAATTCTGAGGCTCAGGCTCTTGTTGGCACTAAGTCTGTATTTACTGAATTCAGGACAAAGTGTGGACCTGAGGCGTCTTACAGAACACACGCTCTTTATGATTTACATGGAGGTAAACGTTTACTGGACATTGTGTGGAATTTATTTTCTAGCATTTTACTGTCAGATAAAGGACAGATCAAGGCATGCTGCAGAGA
>NW_011379512.1:0-609 GCF_000754665.1 Bison bison bison
AGGGAGGAGGGAGGAGGGTTCGGGATGGGGAACACATGTATACCTGTGGCGGATTCATTTTGATATTTGGCAAAACTAATACAATAATGTAAAGTTTAAAAATAAAATAAAATTAGAAAAAAAAAATAAGATCAGTCAGGTGTGAATAGAATCCTCATTTTTACAGATAAGAAAACCAAGAAATAGAGAATTTAAGTAACAAACACATACGTATTAACATAATTATAAATTGCTATTACTATTAGTAACTAGCACCAGTACTGAACCCAGGCAGTTGGCTCGAGAGTCCATACTTTTAAATCAAGGCAGACAAATCCTACCTTGAGATCTGCCTGCCCAATAGTGTCCACCTGCTTTGGCCTACAGTCCTGTGGCTAGTTGATGACTAGGTCAAGGCTACTTCTGTCTGACCTCCAGCCCACCTCCCTTAACAGGTCCTGTCAATTATTACTTGCATAAGCAAAGCCACCCTGGGCCTCACAAAAAATCTAACCAATTAGATAAAGTGGGCATGTACACTGATGAACTAACTCCTCAAAGAAACCCAGTATAGAGGCTACCTTCCAAAACAGGATAGGTGAAAGACACAGGGTGGAGACATCAACCACT
>NW_011379513.1:0-662 GCF_000754665.1 Bison bison bison
CTGATGTTGAAGCTGAAACTCCAATACTTTGGCCACCTGATGCGAAGAGCTGACTCATTGGAAAAAACCCTGATGCTGGGAGGGATTGGGGGCAGGAGGAGAAGGGGATGACAGAGGATGAGATGGCTGGATGGCATCACTGACTCGATGGACATGGGTTTGGGTGGACTCCGGGAATTGGTGATGGACAGGGAGGCCTGGTATGCTGCAATTCATGGGGTCACAAAGAGTTGGACAGGACTGAGCAATTGAACTGAACTGAACTGGTGGTCCAGTGGTTAGGACTTCCACTACTGTGGGCCTGGGTTCAATCCCTAGTCATGAAGCTAAAATCCCACAACCTGCGTGGCACAGCCAAAAATAAATAAATATATTTTTAAAAGTAATTTTAACCAATTTTACTGTTTCCTTCTAATTCTTATTAGGGCTCTTGCTTTTAGCCAATATAGTAAGTGTTCATAGGAGACATGATAGGAATAGATATCACATGAATTTATGTTCAAGTATAAACAGACAAGAGGTTCTAAAAGATTAGTGAAAATAAATTGACGGTTTATTTAAGAAAATCAGATCAGATCAGTCGTTCAGTCATGTCTGACTCTTTGCGACCCCATGAATCGCAGCATGCCAGGCCTCCCTGTCCATCACCAACTCCCGGAGTT
>NW_011379514.1:0-614 GCF_000754665.1 Bison bison bison
GGGCTCTTTTGCCTGATGGTGGTCTAGCTCATCTTCTTCACGATGTGAAGGAGCTGTTTCCACCTCCCATAGTTCTTTCTCCTGTGTCTGCCCTGTATGTTCCCTTTCCCGTAACTCCCCAGGCAGCCTGGGGAAAGTGGTGGGCTCAGGGTTTGACAGAAGGAAAACAAATAAATATTGTATTAATATGATAAAAAATGTCCAAGGTGAACAATGTGCAATGGCATGAAAGGTCATTATAGACGTGGATACAGGAACACAACTGTTAGTAATTTACTACTTAAAACACTAACAGGATTGTTTAGAAAATTTCAAGGCCACAGATTATACTGATAACATAATTTCAACTGAAAAAAAAAGGTGATATGTAGTTTTTAAATCATGATGTCTTCTATTGCACATGCATGCATGCTTATCTATAAAAAAATTAACTGAAATGACAGGATTCGTCTTTTGGAAGATTTTTTGGACAATTTTATATCATCCTTTTATTCACATGTATTTCAGCATCTTTCAGATGATAAAAATGTATCCTTTGTACTCAGCTGAGTTTGTCAACAGGATTCTATACTAGGCTACCAAAACAAAACTGGTAAAAACATTAAAAAAAAAAA
>NW_011379515.1:0-536 GCF_000754665.1 Bison bison bison
ATGATCAGCGGAGCCTGCAACCTATAGTCCATGGGGTCACAGAGAATCAGACATGACTAAGAGACTAACACAATTTTGCTAGGTTTTAAATTTCATTTTATATCACAATCTGCTTTACTACCCTCATTAGACTAGACCTTACTTACTTGGAGCCTCTTCTTCTTACGGTGAAACACAAATAGCTTAAAAACGTAAGGCTAGCTGTGCAGCCTTCTGAAGCTTGTTTATTTTCCATCATCTAAAGTAAGTTATTGGCAAAACCCAAAATCAAAAGCAAAGGAAAGTGTACATTCTACTGTGATCATCTAGAAAGATATGGGCTTCCCAGGTGGCTTAGTGGTAAAGAATCCACCTGACAGTTCTGGTATGCAAGAGACTCTTGTTCAATCCCTGGGTCAAGAAGATTCCCTGGAGAAGGAAATGACAACCCACTCCAATATTCTTGCCTGGAAAATCACATGGACAGAGGAACATGGTACGCTACACTCCATGGGGTTGCATGGACTGAGCAACTAACACACCAACAACAGAAGGAG
>NW_011379516.1:0-1092 GCF_000754665.1 Bison bison bison
AGCTTCAGAGTCTTTTCCAATGAGTCAACTCTTCGCATGAGGTGGCCAAAGTATTGGAGTTTCAACCTCAGCATCAGTCCTTCAAATGAATACCCAGGACTGGTCTCCTTTAGGATGGACTGGTTGGGTCTCCTTGCAGTCCAAGGGACTCTCAAGCGTCTTCTCCAACACCACAGTTCAAAAGCATCAATTCTTCAGCGCTCAGCTTTCTTCACAGTCCAACTCTGACATCCACACATGACCACCGGAAAAACCATAGCCTTGACTAGACAGACCTCTGTTTTTGAATATGCTATCTAGGTTGGTCATAACTTTCCTTCCAAGGAGTAAGCGTCTTTTAATTTCAGTCATGTCAAATTCTTTGCAATCCTATGGACTGTACCCCACTAGACTCTTCTGTCCAGGGGATTCTTCAGACAAGAATACTGCAGTGGATTATCATGCCCTCCTGCAGCGAATCTTCCTAAACTAGGGATCAAACTTGAGTCTCATGTCTCATGTCTCATGCATTGGTAGACTGGTTCTTTACCATTAGAACAACTTGGGACACCAATTTATGTAATAACAATTGATTCATAAGTCATTGGAAATATAAAATTTATAACTTTTAATATAACTCTTTGGAACACTATAATCTCATTTTTTGTAAATTCTGCATCATCTATCAAATAATATGTTTTAATATGCAAAGATAAAAAAGAGTATATGTTTACACATAAAAGATTATACAAAGTCCCAAAAGACTTTTGAAGAAATTCATTAGGAAAGCATGTATAACTGAAAAGAGAGGTGGATGGATAGATAGATACATATGTGCATGCATAACACATACATTATAACTATTAAAAGGGTGATATTTTCTGTACATTTTTGGCTAAGACTAGAAGTCACTGAATAATACAAAATATTCCAAAATGTTATGGTTATTAGGTCTTCTAAGAGAGTCACAGGTCATTTTGGCCATAATAACACAATGTTCATTGAGTATCATCATCATTGCACAGTAGCTCAGTCATATCCAGCACTCTGTGACCCCATGAACTGCAGCATGCCAGGCTTCCCTGTCCTTCCCCATGAGCTTTCTCAAACCAA
>NW_011379517.1:0-824 GCF_000754665.1 Bison bison bison
GGTAACTAACTGTAAGCTTCTTTTCTACATCTGTGACTCTATTTCAGTTTTGTAAATAAGTTCATTTTTACCGTTTTTTTTAGAATCCACATATAATGATATCATATGATATTTGTCTTTCTCCGTCTGATTTAGTATGACAGTCTCTAGGTCCATCCATGTTGCTGCAAATGGTGTTTTGTGCTTGTTCATGTTTCAGTAATATTCTGTTGCATATATGTACCACATCGTCTTTGTCCACTCTTCTGCCAGTGGATGTTTAGGTTTCTTCCATGGTCTAGCTGTTATAAATAGTGCTGCTATGAACATTGGGTTACATGTATATTTTCAATGTAGTTTTCTCCAGACATACAATCCCAGGAGTGGAATTACTGGTTCATATGATAGTACTACTTTTAGGTTTTTAAGAATCTCCAAACTGTTCTCCAAAATGGTTGTACCAATTTGCATTCCCACCAACAGGGTAGGAGGGTTCCCTTTAGTAACTTGACATTTGTCTTGTATGTGTGACAAATAGTATTGTCTGTTTTGTTTTACTCAGAAAAATCTATGACATATACTTTATAACCTTTAATTATCATTCAGGTTTAGTGTGATTCTCCTAACAGTCATTTGTTTATTTATTCATTCAGTAAATAGTAAGCAAGCATGTGTTGAATATCAACTAAGAGCATTCTTCACCTAAGCTATGAATATCTTTACCAAATAACTGTTTATAACTGATATAGGAGGTGATATTCCAAAGCTCAGGCTTCCCAGGTTGGGACTTAGCAACCAAACAACAAATTCCAAAGCTCTGTGTATGTGCAGGATAACATTAAAAA
>NW_011379518.1:0-785 GCF_000754665.1 Bison bison bison
ACACAAACACACACAAGAAAATGCTAAGAGACTGGGATTCAGAAAGTTAAAAAAAAATAGAGCACAGAGTCAACAAAAGTCATACAGCAACCCAATATGGCTATTTATGGCTTATTCTCATCGTTACTAGGTCATAACTGAACCTTAATCAAACAGTAAAGTAAAATAAAACCACAATGGCAATAATAAATTGCAATTACCTAACAATATATCTATATGAAAACATCATTTTGATGTCATAAAATATTAAGTGCCTAAAATTTTAATACTATCATTGTATTTTCAGCCTGAACTTTCCATTAGTGCAAAATCGACTGCTAATAATGAATAATAGTAGCTTTACAAGTTTGAGAAATATTTTATTCAATAAAATGTTGGATTTTTTTTAAGCCTAAGAAAAAGTATTCAGACCTGGAATGAATCATGATGTGATCGAGCCTCGGTTGTATTTAAACGTGTAAATTCTGTTCTAAGCTTTTCCACTCCACTTGAGAAAGAGCAACGACAAGATTCCCAAATGCCAACACAGATGGAAGTTGAGAGGAACAGCAATGAAATTTAAAATGCAAACCATAACCCAAAAAAGAAGTATTCTTCCTTTCTCATTTTTAACACTATGCTGACTATCTCCCAAGAGAGGAAAATCCCCATTTTCTCTCATGTTTGTATACAGATATCAGCTCAGTGAATGGGAGAACTTTTATTTCAACTCAGACAAGGCATGATATAAAAGCCATTTTTATATACCCATAAATGCACACATATAATATACATGATGTGTACAA
>NW_011379519.1:0-809 GCF_000754665.1 Bison bison bison
CCATCCAACCATCTCATCCTCTGTCACCCCTTTCTCCTCCTGCCCTCAAGCATTAGGGTATTTTCTGGAGAGTCAGCTCTTTGCATCAGATTGCCAAATTACTGCAGCTTCAGCATCAGTCCTTCCAGTGAATATTCAGAGCTGATTTCCTTCAGGATTGCCTGGTTTGATCTCTGTGCTGTACAATGGACTCTCAAGGGTCTTCTCCAGCACCACAGTTTGAAAGCATCAGTTCTTCAGTGCTCAGCCTTCTTTATGGTCCATCTCTCACATCTGTACGTGACTACAGAAAAAACCATAGCTTTGACTATCACTTTGTTGCCAAAGTGATGTCTTTGCTTTACAGTATGCTATCTAGGTTTGTCATGGCTTTTCTCCCAAGGGCCAAGCATCTTAATTTCATAGCAGCAGCACTGTCTGCAGGGATTTTGGACCCCCAAAAAGAAAAATCTGTCATTGTCTCCACTTTTCCCCCTTCTATATGCCATGAAATGATGGGACTGGATGCCATGATCTTAGTTTTTTGAATGTTGACTTTTAAGTAAGCTTTTTGACTCTCCTCTTTCACCTTCATCAAGAGGTTCTTTAGTTCCTCTTCACTTTCTGCTGTAAGGGTGATGTCATCTGCATATATGAGGTTATTGATATTTCTCCTGGTATTCTTGATTCCAGCTTATGCTTCATCCAGCCCAGAATTTCACATGATGTACTCTGCATATAAGTTAAATAAGCAAGGTAACAATGTACAGGCTTGACATACTCCTTTCCCAATTTTGAACCAGTCCACTGTTCCATGTCAGGTTCTAACT
>NW_011379520.1:0-653 GCF_000754665.1 Bison bison bison
ATGTATAAGATCATGTCATTTGTGAATAGAGATAGTTTTACTTCTTCCTTTACAATCTGGATGCTTTTTCCCCCCCCGTTTTGCCTAATTACCTTGACTGGAACTTTCAGTAGAAATGTTGAGTAGAAGAATTAAATGGAGAGAGTGAACATCTTTGTCTTTTCCAGAACTTAGGGGGAAAGTGTTCAGCCTTTCACCATAATATATGAAGATCAGCTAAGAAGCTATGAGATACATGTGTGTGTGTGTGTGTCTGTCTGTGTACACATTTTGAGGGGTGGCCGGCCCCAAGCCCCGTCAACAATATTCACCTTCTATAGGTTTTCTATACCTCACTCTTCATGTATTAATCCAGTATTTCTAAATACAAACTCCCTTACAGACAAACGAGTTCTGTTCCTAGAGCACGTTCATGAGTTCAGTTTGTTTGTAAATGCAACAAAGTTGGCCAAGGTACCCAACCAACACAATTGGCTATATAGTACTGTACTGTAATAGGTTTATAATACTTTTCACACAAATAATACATAAAAAATAAACACATAATAAGGAAAACGTTTGAATCTTACAGTATAGTACCTTGAAAAGTACAATAGGACAGTACAAGAGCTGGCATACAGGGGCTGGCATCGAGTGGACAGGAAAGAAGAGTT
>NW_011379521.1:0-805 GCF_000754665.1 Bison bison bison
ACTGCGTGACTGCCTGACCCTGGACTAGTCCCTTTGGGCCTTTGGCCCTCATTTGTCCCCAGGCCACCCAGTGGAGAGGTGGCCCGACTAGGCGTGCTGGAGCATTTTTCCCTACGGCCTTGGGGGTGTGCGTGACATTCTGGGCTCCGAACCCCAAGTCCCGGGCTCTGCAGGGCGCGGCCACCTCGCGAGTAAATCTCCGGCTTAAAGCAATAGAAGCCTCAGTTTACAGAGCTCCAGGGAGGGCCCAAAATACGGCAAATCCTTCTCCACGCGGAGATTGGCCCAGCCTTTTTCTGCATCTCCTCGGCAGCCCCTCCTCTTCCCCGCGCGGTTCACTCAGTCCACCCTCCAGACCTAATACCGACTTCCGATTCTTCCCAGCTGAAGGGTCACCCAAGCCCCTCGGGTCCCGGTCCCTCTCCCCTTCTCTTTCCGCACCGACTAAGCCCGTCCTAGTCTCCACAGTCTCCGCCACCCATAAGCTTCTGACCGCCTTACAAGACCCGCCATCAGACCCCCATCACCTCTTCTCCATGTCTTTCCACGTTATCTGTCCCGACTGTCCCTCTGTCTTTCCCGCCATGACTGTCTTTCTATCCGGTTTCTATCCCGCGGGTCTGCGGGTCCTCTGGCCCTGGTCCTTCCGTTTCACCCAGTCTGAACCTGTCATGACAGTACCTCTCTCTTTAGGTGCCCCCCTCACAAGCCCCACCGCGTAACTGTCCCTCTGCGCCTCCGCCCACGTCTGTACTTCTGTCCCCCGAAGGTGATCCTCTGTCCCCGGAGTCGGGTCCTCCGTCCA
>NW_011379522.1:0-820 GCF_000754665.1 Bison bison bison
AATCCCAGGGATGGGGGAGCCTGGTGGGCTGCCGTCTATGGGGTCACACAGATTCGGACATGACTGAAGCAACTAAGCAGCAGCAGCAGATTGTACCTACTGTGATTGGCTTCCTTGAGCCTGTACTTTACGTTGGTTGGCTGACTCCTATCACGTCTACTTACTCTTATTTGCTGACTCCTGGCCTGTAGTTTGCTCTGATTGGCTATCTCCTAGTATGTATATTGCTCTGATTGGCAGACTCCATGTCTCTATCTTCCAGTGATTGGCTGACTTGAAGCCGGTATTCTGCTTTGATTCTCTGACTCTAGCCTGTGCATTTTTCTGATTCACTGACTCCTAGACTTTACCTTACTATGATTGGCTGATTTGAACTTGTACTTTACCCTGACTGGCTGACTCCTATCCCCTACTTACTCTGATTGGCTGACTCCTAGCCTGTAATTGATCTGATTGGCTGACTGATGGCCCATAGTTTGCTCTGATTGGTTTACTCCTAGTCTGTACTTTGCTCTGAGTGGCTGACTCCTAGCACCTCATTGCACTGGTTGCCTGCTTCTTAGCCTGTTCTTTGCTCTGATTGGTTGACTCCTAGCCTGTGCTTTAGTTACCGAAATATATGTGGCTTCCTGCTGCTTGCTGCTCAAAAGCCAAAAAACAAGCAAGGTTAATAGCTAGGAAAGATTGCTTAATTTCAGATGCTGGAAGCCATGGTGGCAAGATGAATGTCTGGCCTAAGGCCAACTCCCCACCACTGGCAACTATTGTCGTAAGAGCTTTCATGGACAGCAGTGGGCTACGAGCAGAAACAGCATATTCA
>NW_011379523.1:0-699 GCF_000754665.1 Bison bison bison
GCTTAGTCTCTCAGCTGCGTCTCTTTGCTACCCCGTGGCAGATTCTTCACCACTGAGCCACCAGGGAAGCCTAAGCTTTAACCCTGACACATCTGCCGGTGTCCAGGTCCTACACGTGGAATCACCCACCGCGGCTCCTTCTGCATCTGCCTCTCACTGAGCATCCTGCGTTCAGGGTCCAGCCTGTGTCAGAGCTGCCCCACTGTTCATGGCTGCGTCATATTCCGCTGTGTGGCTGGGCTACATGCTGTTTATTCATCCATCCATCCACGCATCCATCCATCCAACCACCTATCCATCATCCTTCCAGCCAGCCAGCCATCTATCCTTCCATCCATCATCCATCCATCCATCAATCATCCATCCATCCATCCAACCACCCATCCATCATCCATCCATCCATCATCCATCCATGCATCTATCCATCCAACCACCTATCCATCATCCTCCCAGCCAGCCAGCCATCTATCCTTCCATCCATCATCCATCCATCAATCATCCACCCATCCATCCATGCATCTATCCATCCAACCACCTATCCATCATCCATCCATCCATCCTTCCATCCATCACCCATCCATCAATCATCCATCCATCCATCTATCCATCCATCATCCTTCCACCCACTCATCCATCCATCAACCCAACCATCCATTCATCATCCATCCATCAATCATTTATTCATCCTTCTATCCATCT
>NW_011379524.1:0-614 GCF_000754665.1 Bison bison bison
CTTCCTCCACACAGTCCCCTTCACTTCCCACCCACACAGCCCTTACTTTCCCCATGCACAGAAATGCAAACATAGACATACACCCATCTCTGCCTACATGTCCCCCATCACTTACCACACCAACACCCATTTCTCCACACACGTGTGTCTCCCTCCACAATCCCTGTCTCACCCTCAGTACCCACACAAACCCAAGTCTACACACATACACGTGCACTAACACACAGTAACACCCTGTCTCTCCCTCCTTACCCCCATCTCTCCCCACACATACACACGTACTATTTTCTCCCTACATAGACATACACACATACCCATGTCTTCAAAAACACACCCAAACCCTATCACTCCTCACAAGCACGCCCACAACCTTGTTCCTCCCTCCACATCCCCTTCCACACACACACACTCATCTCTCCCTCCACTCACTCACCCCCATCTTTCTCTCTGTATACAACATCCTCTTCTCTACACACACCCACACACCCAAGCGTGTCTCTCCATCCACACATACACACACACATCTCTCCCTCAGTGTCTTCATCTCATTCTTCATACCACACCTCAGTCTCTCCATTCACACTCACACTCTAACATGTCTCTTCCTCCACATA
>NW_011379525.1:0-644 GCF_000754665.1 Bison bison bison
GTGAACGTGAAGTCACTCAGTCATGTCCGACCCTCAGCGACCCCACGGACTGCAGCCCACCAGGCTCCTCCGTGCATGGGATTTTCCAGGCAAGAACACTGGAGTGGGGTGCCATTGCCTTCTCAGACATAGGCAGTGTAGGCTTGACAAAATATACCCTGGTTATTTTCAATCATGTGGAATCTGAATTGGGAATCTGAGGATGGACAGTGCCTCTTATAAATGTGACAAGGAACATTTACAGGATTGATGAGTAAAGAGTTATTTGCTTTCTGAAAGTTCTTTGCTCTTCTAAGTTATTTATCATGAAATTACTTTAGGGAGTAAAACCCCTTATTGCTTCTAAAACTCTAATTATGACTTTTAGTTTAAGGTTGCATCTGGCTGTTTCCTTACAGGCTTCCTCTCCCAAATCACTGTTAAAATATCCAAGGAACAGAAAACATCAAAAATTAAAAACTGTGCTGGAAACAAAATGACCATCAACATTTAATACGATTCCTAGAGCAAGTTCCTGGAGAAGGCAGTGGCACCCCACTCCAGTACTCTTGCCTGGAAAATCCCATGGACGGAGGAGCCTGGTAGGCTGCAGTCCATGGGGTTGCTGAGGGTCGGACATGACTGAGCGACTTCACGTTCACTTT
>NW_011379526.1:0-860 GCF_000754665.1 Bison bison bison
CAATACTCCTTAAAATAAAATTTGTCAATCAAGTAAAAAAATATTAAATGTAAAAAATTAAAAATATAAATTTAGTTTCATTACCATGTGATACAGAGTTGAAAGCAGTGGTAAGAAGTTTGAACAATTACAGTAGATATTTAGAGTATCTTTCCGTTCTAAAGTTATTCTTAATTTGAGAAGTAGTTTATCCTTGAATCCACAGGATCAGAGACCAGGGTGTCTCCTTCACCTCTCTTAGCAGCTCATGACTTCAGCCTTCTGCCTGTAACATTTGGAGCAGGGTGGACATCTAGAGCTGTCTAGACCAATCAAATGCACATCTATAGGAAGCTAGACTGGAACTGAGCTAAGGCTTTTTGTGTGAGTGTGTCTGAGTCATTTTGTTCAGGGGTTGTGAGATAGCTATTTTTCCACCATTTAACTGAGAAGCAGAGAACATTCATCTGCAAGGAGGAATGAAGCAGAAATGCAGAGGACCAAGAAGTGAGATGAACGTTTCCACTGACTTTCTCAGCCCTGGTTCAAGTCTGTAGTTTTCCAGTGGTTCCTGAGGTCCAGAATTCAATCTTTTTCTTGTGACATGAAACACAGTTGAAGAACAAAATTTTGGTTTTCCTGAGTTTCTTATGATTTCTGTCACTTGCCTTCAAAGTTTCTAAGTGCTAGAACTGTTATGAGTCCAAGCTCACTTTGTTTGCCACACAAGAAGCCAGTGAATCTGAGGGACAAAGAGTTGAGGAAAGGAATACAACTTTATTTGGAAAACCAGATGACCGGGAAGATGGCAGGCTAATGTCTCAAAATAATCATCTTGTCTGGGTCTGAATGCCAGGTTCTTTTATGGATCAGAGATGGGG
>NW_011379527.1:0-827 GCF_000754665.1 Bison bison bison
GTTCTGACACTACTGAGACTATGCTGTAGAGTAAGAATGCCTTAACTACACACCTGCACACTGAATCATACATCCCAGCAGTATCAATCCTAGTACTATAGCACACCTGTCACTTCTGAGCAGGCATGGCACAGCTAGTGAACATGTGGCCTAGAGCATGTGTGTGGCTATTACTAATTTTGCACTCTGAAGCATGTGTCTTGCCACTTGTAAGCCCAGGCCCCAAAACACTCATGGTTCAGCTACTGATTTTGCACCCTGGTACACTGTTTTATCACTGCTGAGCCTGCCTTATAGATCATGAGTTCCACTACTACTAATTTCGCTCCATGGCCTGTGTGTTTAAACTAGTGATCCCACAGTCTGCAGCTGAAGTTTGCCAATGACTTGGCTTGCCCGCTGTTGCATATTTCCCCCCACTCTTCTTCCTGTACTCTAGAGCATGTGTCCCAACTACTGAGTTTGCACTCTGGAGGACCTATTCCAGGAAAATGGAGGCTGCATTGTAAAACACATATCCTATCCACGAGTGAACCATCATTCTAGATCAACTGTGTGACCACTAGTTTCTTTGAATTCTGAAGCATAAAAGTCACTTCCTTGAGGTATTGCTCTAAAAGGTGTGTGCAACAATTACTCCAGTGTCATTTCATACCAGCCATTATGCTGCTAGTCATCCATCACTCTAGACTGTTTAAGTTGTGAGTAGTGTACATCTATGGATGATCTGCCACAACTACAGACCTGGTGTATACTTCATATTTCCTGGCTCAATTGATCATGCATCACAACACACATATGCCACAACCCTTGTGCTTGCACTGTTA
>NW_011379528.1:0-788 GCF_000754665.1 Bison bison bison
CACATTGTGAGAGGTTGTGTCAATCTATCTGGTCACAAGTAGAAAGTAACAGTCTCAAGTAGTGTGTGCATTTTGTAAATATTTGGTCCATGTGGTAAATATAGGTCAAATCCTTGGTCATACCCAGAAGAATTAAATTATCTTTCCTTCACAAGACTTAAACTTCAGGACATCATTGCCCATTTTCTATTCTGGTTTCTACTTCCACAATTGCTTTATCTGTTTGTTTCATTTAAGATCCACAGAGAGTTTTTTGTTAAATTAAAAACAAAATTACAGTTGCTATTATGAGTGAATTTCTGCATAAGTTATTCACTATTATCTTGACCAAAATTAGATATACACATGTATACACAGGGCTTCCACAGTGGCTTAGACAGTAAAGAATCTGCCTGCAATGCAGGAGACCTGGGTTTGATCCGTTGGTTGGGAAGATCTCTTGAGAAGGGAATGGCTACCCATTCCAGTATTCTTGCTGAGAAAATCCCATGGACAGAGGAGCCTGGGGGGCTACAGTTCATGGGGTCGCAGAATCAGACATGACTGAGTGACTAACATTTTTTTTCACATGAATACAAATATATTTGTTTATATGTATATGTTATATATTCTTTTATAAGACTGGTTTTATAAGACTGTTTTTTTTTTCCTTCTAATTTTATTTTATTTTTAAACTTTACATAATTGTATTAGTTTTGCCAAATATCAAAATGAATCCGCCACAGGTATACATGTGTTCCCCATCCTGAACCCTCCTCCCTCCTCCCTCCCCATACCATCCCTCTGGG
>NW_011379529.1:0-840 GCF_000754665.1 Bison bison bison
AGGACTGTGGGCACCATCACAGCATAGGCTGCAGGGGCATCTCCAGCACTTGCTGGCTCCATCCCCAAACTGGATTGTTTTTTATAATAGACTTTTTTTCTCAAAAGTGATTCTTTTTCAGACACCAAACCCCAAAGTGTATCCTGAAGCAGGTAAGCAGGCAGCCAAGTGTCGGGGCGCCATCTGCTCGGGTCTTGCCTGCTACCCACGGCTTCCTGGAGCTGGCCAGCATGGCTCTGAGAAATGGGGGGCAAGCACAGTCATGCCCATGCCCCACAGAGGACCCCCTGCTGCTCACCATCTGACCACAGGCGGCCTCAGGAGCCCAAAGCCACTCAGGCTGATCCACCTCTCAGCCCTGACACCACAGCATTCCCACCGAGCTCTCTGGTTTTCATCTACTCTGGAGACGGCTCTGGAATGTTCTGGAATGTTCCCCCAGTCAGCTGGGAGCCTGCACCTGGCCGCCCCCTCTCTCACAGAGGCCAGGACGGCCAGAGAGCAGACAGGACACACGCTGAGCTCCGGGACAAGACACCACAGACACAGGTGGAGGCCAGCTCTCGGGGCCATTTGACCACCGTGGGTTCATCTTCCCTCCAGGGAGAATGAGGCCCAATCTGTTTCCTAACGTGGTTTATACAGACTTCCACTGGGCTCCAAGGGTTGTTCTAACTACGGCCAAGAAAAGCTTATGGCCAATTCAGAGCCACAGGTTGCAAGATACCTCCCAGCTGTGCTGGCCAGCTCCAGGGCCAGACTGCACACAAGCCTGGGCGGACACAGAGCTTCACGACTTCTGACTGTGCTCCAGGACGGGGAGAAGTCGTGAAGCTCTGT
>NW_011379530.1:0-745 GCF_000754665.1 Bison bison bison
TTGTCTATATTCACTGTACTGTCTAGGACTTATTTACTACTTGTTGCAAGTTCGTACACTTATACAATATTTGTCCTAGCTCCCCCCACCCCACTTTCTGTAACCACCATTTTACTCTCTATTTTAACATGTTTGTACACACACACACACATATGCACAAACGGCATATTCTTTACGCACTCATCCATTGATGGGTGCTTAAGTTGTTTCCATAATTAACATCTTGGTGTCAATGTTATCCTGGCTCTATTACTCTCTGTATATATCTTTCCACACTGTTCCCTGACCAAATTAGGTAAACATTACAGGTAGTACGTTGTAGTCTGTCTTTTCATTTACTAAAATAACTTGAATATATTTCTATGTTGTTAAATCATCTCCTGCAGATTTTGAAAGGTAGCCTTGTATGCCATTCATTTAAAGAATCCCCTATTGTTGGGCATATGGGTTATTTCCAATATCATACTATTCTAGACCACACAGCAGGACAGTGAAAGAACTCTTTGAGATGAAATCTCGTCCCTGCCCAGAATCGTTTCTATAGGGTGTACTCCTGAAGTGGGCTTGCTGAGTCAAAGCACACCTACAATTTGAAGGCAATTGACATGTGTTGACAACTTACCCTGCAGAAGGTCTGCCCCAGTTTAAAATGGGACTCCTAATGAGGCAAATGACGTGGACCCAGCCCAACTAGGGTGGAGGTGCTGATGGCAAGACATGCTTGGCATTACAAATGGGTAGTCTG
>NW_011379531.1:0-773 GCF_000754665.1 Bison bison bison
TTGGTATGTCTGGCATCCATGTGCTTTTTTGATAATCTTAATGATGTGGCATCTAGAAAGATACCTTCATGTAAGTGGCCTCCACCCTTTCTGTCCATTGCTGAGTTGAGTGCTCCAGGTTCAGAGTTGGTAGAGTGTTCTGTCTTCGGCACTCTGTTGGGACTCCTCTGGTGTGTGTCCAGAAGACTGGCTGCTTTGACAGACCATAGGGCTTTGCTTGTCAGTCTTTGTCTGTTTCAATTCAGTAACATCATGGCTAAGGTGAGGAACCCACTTTAGCAAGGAGACAAAAGCCCAGTTGCTAGAGTAGCCAGTGTGTTGAAATGTCAGGTATCCTTTGTGGAATATGGCAGGAGAACAGTGTGTGCTCAGTGGCATTGCCCGAGCCCTTCATTAAGAAGGATGACAACTTTCCCATGGGGTGGAGGTGGCATGTGCACCATCTGAGGAAGCAATTGAGACTGAACACCAGGGAGGCTGGATCCAAACACAGAGGTGTTCTTTTGGTGGTCAGTCAGTGAAGAGAACAGTCTAGGGGATGTGTGTTCCCAGGACTTGTCAATGGGCTTCTTTAGCATCAGGCACCTGGGAAGCCCAGACGGAGTGTGCCCAACCGCCCCCTCCTCCAGACGCTGAGAGTATGGCGACTGGTCCATCAATAGCTCTGTCAGTGGCCACCGGTCACCTTCTTTCCTTCATTAATTCCCTCACTCTCTGGTGTGTGAGCACCTCCTTGGTGCCTGGCATTGGGTCTACAAGGGTGGAGAAGATGG
>NW_011379532.1:0-892 GCF_000754665.1 Bison bison bison
GCTTCACAGCTGAATTCTACCAAAAATTTAGAAAAGAGCTAACACCTATCCTACTCAAACTCTTCCAGAAAATTGCAGAGGGTAAACTTCCAAACTCTTTCTATGAGGCCACCATCACCCTAATACCAAGACCTGACAAAGATGCCACAAAAAAAGAAAACTACAGGCCAATATCATGGTGAACACAGATGCAAAAATCCTCAACAAAATTCTAGGAAACAGAATCCAGCACCATATTAAAAAGATTACAAATAATGACCAGGAAGGCTTTATCCCAAGGATGCAAGGAATCTTCAATATTTGCCAGTAAATCAATGAGATACACCATATTAACCAATTGAAAGATAAGAACCACATTATTAGCTCAATATCTGCAAAGAAAGCCTTTGACAAAATACAATACCCATTTATGATAGAAACTCTCCAGAAAGCAGGAATAGAGGAACATATCTCAACATAATAAAAGCCATATATGAAAAACCCACAGCAAACATTATGCTCATTGTCAAAAAACTGAAAGCATTTCCTCTAAAATCAGGAATGAGACAAAGTTGCCCACTCTCACCACGTACAATTAAACATAGTTCTGGAAATCCTAAGTGCAGCAATTATAGACAAAAAAATAAATAAATAAATAAATAAAAGGAATCCAGATTGGAAAAGAAGTAAAACTCTCACTTTTTCAGATGCATGATCCTGTACATAGAAAACGCTAAAGACAGAACCAGAAAATTACTAAAGCCAATCAATGCATATAGTCCAGTTGCAGGATATAAAATTAATACACAGAAATCCCTTGCATTCCTAATCTCTAACAGTGAGAAAATAGAAAGAGAAATTAAATAAACAATCCCCTTCACCATTGCACCAAAAAGAATAAGATAGTTAGGAA
>NW_011379533.1:0-7639 GCF_000754665.1 Bison bison bison
CCAAACCCATGTCCATTGAGTCGATGATGCCATCCAACCATCTCATCCTCCGTCACCCCCTTCTCCTCCTGCCCTCAATCTTTCCCAGCATCAGGGTCTTTACCAATGAATCAGCTCTTCGCATCAGGTGGCCAAAGTATTGGAGTTTCAGCTTCAACATCAGTCCTTCCAATGAACACCCAGGACTGATTTCCTTTAGGATGGACTGGTTGGATCTCCTTGCAGTCCAAGGGACTCTCAAGAGTCTTCTCCAACACCACAGTTCAAAAGCATCAGTTCTTCAGTGCTCAGCTTTCCTTATAGTCCAACTCTCACATCCATACATGACCACTGGAAAAACCATAGCCTTGACTAGACGGACCTTTGTTGGCAAAGTAATGTTTACAACGAGCTAAAATTCCTTGGATCCTCCAAACATGAAATGGTGGCGCTATTTTCTTTCAGAAAAGAAACGATTTACTGTGAGTTTCCTGCCCACCTCTCTTTTGCCAATAATAAAACGCTACTCAAGGCAGTAAGCAGCTGTGGAGCCTTGGGCAACCTTGTTGGGGCTCTTCCAGAATTAGCCCTCAGGGGTCTTCTGAGACTGGTCACGAGATTCCCCTGCAGGAAAAGTGCCCTCAAGAAATTCCAAAGAAGGTTACAGCAGGGAAGATCGTGTTATTGAAATGAGATCTGTCCTATTCAGAGGTGAGGAAGAGTCCAAAGAGATTGGAAGGTTGCTCTGCAAGGTTACAGAGCTGGGAAAAAATGAAAGTGGGGTCCTGAATCCACAGTACTTGAATCTGGAGTCCAGGGTCTGCTCACACTGGGGAAAGGGTTTCTGAAGCCAACCACAAAAATCCCAAGAGAGCTGTGCTTTCTGTCCCCACCTCTTCTTCAGTCACAACCAGTCTGAACACTTAACCCTAAAATTCTTGCAAGGATACTTGCATATCTGACTAGAAAGCAGATGAATGTAAGATGATATTTTCCACACTGTTTTAAAATATCACCCTTTCAAGATGCAGCCCCCTTTCAGGTGTGAGCTTGCCTGCTCCTTCCTTTCCAGGCAACTGCTCAGTCATCCTGAGTCACTTTTGAGTGGAACAAAACAGTAATTGTCCTTAGGCTGGAATGCTAGACTTCTCTTGTCTGTTTTTGATGTTTCTGTTTTATTTACTTTTATTTGGGCTTCCTTGATAGTTCAGTTGGTAAAGAATCTGCCTGCAATGCAGGAGATACTGGTTTGATTCCTGGGTCAGGAAGATTCCCTGGAGAAGGGATAGGCTACCCACTCCAGTATTCTTGGGCTTCCCTTGTGCCTCAGCTGGTAAAGAATCCACTTGCAATGTGGGAGACCTGGGTTCGATCCCTGGGTTGGGAAGAACCCCTGGAGAAGGGAAAGGCTACCCTCTCCAGTATTCTGGCCTGGAGAATTCCATGGACTGTATGGTCCTTGGGGTCGCAAAGAGTCAGACAGAGCTGAGCTACTTTTACTTTCACTTGCTGCGCAGGAACTAAGACAAAAGAAGGTTTGCAGTATTGACACCTAACTGATTCATCATGGTTTTAAAAAAATCAAATAACTAGAAATCAGCAAAGACCACTGCCTACCAATGAAATTCACTTCCCTACCATAGGGGATCCTTCTCCTTGCCATCAAGCCTTACTAGAATCCGATCCAGGGACACCGTCCCCCCCCGCCCCGCCCCCGCCATCAGGCTGCCCAGTGGTTAGGACTCCAAACTTTCACTGCCAGGGGCCAGGGTTCAATCCTTGTTTGGGAAACTAAGCTCCCACAAGTCTCTCGGCCAAAAATAAATAAATAAAATAGAAAGAATCCAATCCAAGTTTCCAGAGTTAACTAGGCTGAAGACAGATCGATGGGAGCTTTATAGAAAGAGAGGGAGGTGCACGCTGGCCTGGATGGCCCCAGAGATGGGGGCCCATGTGGATGCACACGTGCCAGGCATTTGCAAATATCTCCCTTGTTTGAAACCGTGCAGGGCCTGCTTCAGGCACACCCTGGAATCCTTAGAAGCAGCCCGTTCCTGAAGATGCACCCATCAGGGAGAAAAGTAAATTGTTTATGAAGCTCTCAGTCACCCAGGAAAAGTCTAGAAGAGAGTATAAAGTCCACAGAGTAGGGCTATGGGAGTAGGCTCGACCTGGGCTTGGAGTCCTCACTCTCCTGTGGCAAGTCAGCTGCCTCCTCTGGGAAATGGCGTTTCAAACCCACAGCTCCCAGGCACGTTAGGAGGATTCCAGGGAAGTGGAGTTTGTCAAGGGTTTAGCGGAGGGTCTATCTCAGGAAACGGGCATATTATTGTGTGTTGAGTTACCTCACTTTGCCAACAAAGGTCCGTCTAGTCAAGGCTATGGTTTTTCCTATGGTCATGTATGGATGTGAGAGTTGGACTGTGAAGAAGGCTGAGCGCCGAAGAATTGATGCTTTTGAACTGTGGTGTTGGAGAAGACTCGAGAGTCCCTTGGACTGCAAGGAGATCCAACCAGTCCATTCGGAAGGAGATCAGCCTTGGGATTTCTTTGGAAGGAATGATGCTAAAGCTGAAACTCCAGTACTTTGGCCACCTCATGCGAAGAGTTGACTCATTGGAAAAGACTCTGATGCTGGGAGGGATTGGGGGCAGGAGGAGAAGGGGACGACAGAGGATGAGATGACTGGATGGCATCACTGACTCGATGGACTGGAGTCTGAGTGAACTCCGGGAGTTGGTGATGGACAGGGAGGCCTGGCGTGCTGCGATTCATGGGGTCGCAGAGTCTGACACGACTGTGCGACTGAACTGAACTGAACTGAGTTACCTCGCCTAGGCCAGGCACATGATTATAATCCCTTTTCATTGTACAGGACGTGAATTTCAGAGAGGTTAAGCAACACTCTTAACTGTAGCGTGGCAGTGCTATTGCTTCAAGGAGGAAGCTTGCAAGCTGTGGCAGGAAAGGTACTTAGAATGTGGGATGTGGAGGTCCCCGTCAAAACTTGCCAAGGGACAAGTTTTGTCTTTGTCCTAAGATAACTCGAAGCCTTTACAAGGTTTTGGGACAAGGGTGGGTATGATGAGATTTGCATTTTCAAAACTCACTCTGGCTAGAGTGTTGGAAAATGAGTTGGGGGTGGGGAAGAGGGGTCCTGAGTGGACTTGGGGAGAGCAGTGGAGGCTGTGGCAGGGGTCCAGGCAAGAAATGATGGAGACTTGGACTAGGGTGGTCACAGTGGTAGAGAGGCAGGGGGCACAGAATCAGAAGATTCCAAGGGGTGATTCAACAGGACACAAGCACAAATCTGACCCTCGGGTGGGCGGGGGTAGGGGGGTGGAGCGCTCGATGCCACCTGGACCTGCAGATGTGAGACTTGATGGATGGCTGTGTTGTTCCAGGAGCCTGCCTGGGGCAGTGCCACCCTGGGGCCCCTTCTGTAGTTCCTCCCCCTCCCCAGACACTGGGAAGAGACCTGGTTTGGGGTGAACTGGGGTCCTGGGAACAGAGCTCAGAGACAATCCAGGGGAGTGGGAAGGAGCAGGATCCAGCATGCCCTGTAGCTCCACCCCCACCTGGCGGGGAATTTCATCCAACCCAGGACCGGCAACTGCTGTGGGTTCTGAGCCATGAAGAAATTTAAGGAAGTATCATCAGTAAAAATTCACTTAACATAAAATTAACCATTAACGATTCAAAGGTATACAACCCAGTGGCACCAAGTGCATTCACAGTGGTATGCAACCGTCAGTAACTGGTTCCCTCATGTTTTCATCACCTTTCCCGTTACCTGCCCTCCTTCCCCACTCCTGCCCCAGCTCCTGGCAGCTGTCTGTCTGGATGTTTCCTATGAACGGCATCACACGTATGTGGCCTTTTTTGACTGGTTTCTTCCATTCAGCACAATGTTTTCAAGGTTCATCCTTGTTGTAGCCTGTGTCAGTGCATCACTTCTTTTTTTTTTAATTACTAAACTTTATTTTTTAGGGAAGCTTTCAGTTCACAGCAAAATTGAACAGAAAAGTACAGATTTCCCATATACCCTCTGCCACGTCCCCAACCTCTCCCTGATATCAATACTCCTTCCGGAGCCAGAGTGGTGCATCTGTTACAGTCGATGACTCTGCATAGACATGCCGTCACTGCCCGGAGTCCCGAGTCTACATCAGGACTCACTGTTGGTGTCCTACAATCTATGGATCTGGACAAACATTCAGTGACGTGTATCCCCCTTTATAGTCTCATACAGAGTAGTTTCACTGCCCTAAAAATCCCCTGTGCTCCACCTGTTTCTCCTTCCTCCCCACAATCCCTGACAAGCACTGATCTTGTCACTTTCGCCATAGCTTTGTCTTTTGTGTAACATCATATGGTTAGAATCAGCCTATAGCCTTCTTGGATTGGCTTCTGTCACTTAGAAAAACACATTTAAATTTCCTCATGTCTTTTCCTGACTTGACAATTCTCTTTAACACTGCGTAGTACTCCACTGCCTGGATGTTCCACAATTTATTCATCCTTTCACCCACTGAAGGACATCTTGGTTGTGCCCAAGTTTTAGCAATTATGAATAAAGCTGCAATAAACACCCATAAGTTTTCAGCTCCTATGAGTAAATACCAAGGGGAGCTCATATGAGAAGGGGAGCTTCTGGCCAATACCATGGTTAGTTTTGTGAAAAATCACCAAACCGTCGTCCAAAGCGGCTGCACCATTTCGCGTTCTGTGGTTGTCGTTCAGTCATTCGTTCATGTCCGACTCTTTGCGACCCCGTGGACCACAGCACCCATGCTTCCCTGTCCTTCACCAACTTCCGGAGTTTGCTCAAACTCATGACCATTGAAGTGCAGCTTATTGATTATTTCTTTCATGGATATTGTACCTAAAAAGTCATCATCATCAAGTCCAAGGTCATCTAGATTTTCTCCCATGTTATCTTCTAGGAATTTTATAGCTTTGAATTTGCATTTAGATCTGTGATCTATTTTTTAAATATATTTTTAATTGGATGATAATTACAATGTTGTGTTGGTTTCTGCCATACAACATGAATCAGCTATGAGTGTACATATATTCCCTCCCTCTTGAACCTCCCTCCCAACCCTCCCACTCCACCCTTTGTGATCCATTTTGAGTTACTTTTTGTGAAGGGTGTGAGGTCTGTGTGTAGACCGACTTCTTTGCTTGTGGACATGTGTCCGGTTGTGTTAGCACCAGTTGTGAAAAGAGGATCTTTGCTTTGTTCCACGGTAGAAATCAATTGACCACAGTTATGGGGGTCTATTTTCGGTCTCTAAAGTCTGTCCCAATGATTGATGTGTCTCTTCTGGCCAATACCATGCTGTGTTGATCACCATAGCGTCATTCCTTTTAATGGCTAAATGACTGCATTTAGATCACTTTTGTTTATTCATTCATCCCCTGATGGACCTTTGGGTTATTTCTATCTCTGGTTGTTATGAGTACCGCCCCTCTGAACTCGGATGTACATTTGCGTGGTTTTATGCTTTCATGCCTCTTGGGTGCGTACCTAGGAGTGTGATCACTGGGTCACACCAGGTACAGCTCTCGATTTAACTTGTTGGGGGACCTGCTTCGCCTCCTAAATGACACTCCTCATTGTTTTGAGTGAGCAAATGCTGACTTGCTAATTGAGAGAGGCCCACGTGGAGGGGAACCAACAGTAACCCCCGGGAGCCACAGGGGTGTGCCATCTTGAGAGTGGGTCCTCCAGCCCCAGGTGAACTCCAGGTCTGATGCCTCTTGGAGCAGAGAGAGCCCTTCCCACAGAGCCCGGCCCAGACTACAGGTTTTTGAGCTCAATAAGTGATTGTTGTTTTCAGCAACTGTTTGCAGGTGGTCTGCTGGGCAACAGCGCATCATTGGGGTCTAGAGTCTATTCACACCTTTTATTCCAACCAAAGATCTCCTTGGACCCGGTAAGAACCTGAAACAGATGACTGAGCGTCCACCTGTCATACTGCATGCAATGATTGTGCGCCTTATGTGTACGCCTGTGGAAGTGAAGACTAGTCGTGTGGTGGGGCCCAAAGAGATAAAGAGCTCAAGGCCACACATGCGAGCACTGTCTCTGCCTCTTCCTAGCGAGGGGACTTAGTCCTGTCACCACTCTCAGCTGCAGGCACATCATCTGTAAGATGGAGACTAAGGCAGGGCCCTTTGAAATACACAGAAAACAAATTAAACAAGCTTCATAAAAGGGAATTGTTGATGCAATACCTGAAAATTTGGAAATGGACTTTAGGATATAGCAACAGGAATTGCCCAGCTGAAGCAGTGTCATTTTCTCTGCGTGTATCTCTCTCATTCTGTCTCTGTCTCTCCCTCCCCACCCTTCCCATCTCGCGGCTCAATTTTCTCTCCATTCTTGGATCCATTCAGGATCTCACAATGTGTCTGTGAGCTGTTTCATAATGCCCAGGGACAGACAGGGCCTCTCTCCTACAGAGGCAGTCATTTCCAGGGCTGACAGGTACTGGCCAGCTCAGGTTACCTGTGAGCCACTTTCCCTCTGATTGGCCAAGCCTGATATACACCAGGGAGCGGGGAGGAGTCAGCTGGCAGGGGAGGGAGTATCCTAGGGAGAACCCTTAGGTGCTGTTACCAAAAGAGACGTGGCCAGGCATGGGGAAGACATCAAGGCATTTGGCCAAGCACGTGTCTCCCTGGGCTCTGGAGAGACCCAAGGAGCAGCCGAGCTCCAGCTGTGATGTGGACGCTGAGGTTTGTCCAGCAGAGGGAAGGCTCTTTTCTCCCAGCAGTTGTTGGGAGAAAGAGCCTTCCAGAAACAGCCTTCCAGTTGTTTCCAGAAAGAGAGGCTTGAGAGCGTCTCAAGGGTGGAGGAGGATCTGGTTCCCTTGGGCTCCCAGGCAGCCCGGCTTCATTGTTTTCATTTGACTCAAGGCGCAGAGCAGTGAAGCCAGACAGGTGATGACCATCAGGGCAGCACTGTGGTGTGATGTCCCTGTAAACGTGAAATTTCCACTACAAAGCATTCCCTCAGGCGCTGCAGATCCGGAAACAGCGGGATCCATAAAATCGGTAAAAATGCAAGCTGAAAATTGTGGTATAAACAATCCAGAGCAGAAGCAAAAGAAATTACTATGAATAAAACATATTGAAACATCCATGTGTTCTCAAGATTCTGCCCAGTGTGAGTTTTTTCTATTTACTTTTCCTTCTTTTTCTTTTTTTTTCACTAAAATAGAATTAGACAGTGTTGGCTTCCCTGGTGGCGCAGTAGTAAAGAATCTGCCTGCAGTTCAGGAGAACTGGGTTCAATTCCTGGGCTGGGAAGATCCCTTAGGGAAGGGAATGGTGACCCACTCCAGTATTCTTGCCTGGATAATCCCATGGACAGAGGAGCCTGGTGGGTTACAGTCCTTGGGGTCACAAAGAGTCGGACACGACTGAGCAACTAACACTTTCACTTTTCACTATAGACAGTGTAAGTATCTGCTGGGATCTTAAAGCACTTTGGAGAGCACTTGGTTGCATTTAGGAGCAAATTTGAATTTCTATCCTTTAAGAGCTATTTATAAAGAGTAATGCCAAGAAATTTGAGGAGTCTCATAGAAAATTTTTCTCAAAGAAAAATTATTTTCTTTGATCACACACTCATTTCAGCAAAAAGGTC
>NW_011379534.1:0-1003 GCF_000754665.1 Bison bison bison
CCTGTGATTCCCAAAAATCCTCTCAATTGTCTTAAAGTCATAGGTAGGGGATGATTTAGTATAGGTTTATTTCTCTCAGGGCCTATGGTGCTAGTCCCTTCTAATATGATTAGGCCCAGATATCTAACCGATTGTTGACAAAGCTGAGCCTTTTCTCTTGATGCCTTGTAACCACAGCCTGCCAGAAAGTTTAAGAAATCTTCTGAGGCTCGTGAACAAGCTTCCTCTGTTTCAACACAGAGCAAAATATCATGTACATGTTGTAACACCACTGCTTCAGAGCTATTAAAGTTTTGTAGATCCCGTGACAAACTTTGTTCAAACAAGTGAGGACTGTCATGAAATCCCTGGGGCAAAACTGTACAGGTTAACTGTGCAGCTGGCTGCGTAGGGTCTTCAAAAGCAAATAGAAATTGACTTTCTTCCACCAAAGGCACTGAATAGAAGACATCTTTCAAATCAACTACTGAGAAATATTTGGCTCGTTCAGGAATTTCAGACAATAGAGTATAAGGATTAGGCACCACGGGGTGTAAAGGAACCACAGCCTCATTTATTATACGTAAATCTTGAACTAGTCTCCATTTGCCATTTGATTTCTTTATACCCAAAATAGGAGTGTTGCAAAGACTGTTACAGGGAATTAATAGGAAGACCAGGTGTGTCTTCTTTAAGCCCTGGGGATCAAATCTATCCCAGTATTTCAGGATACAGTTCAAAAGGAGTGAGGCTGGAATTGTTAGCTCCCATCTGTAAGAGAGAAAAAAAGCGACCAGCGCCATTTTTCTACCGGAGGCATCCCTCCCTGCTCTAGATGTTACACCAAAAGTTTTTCCTTCCTGGTCGGACTTAGTCTGTCCCTTACCGACGCAGGCACCATCCTCACCCCTCCCAGTTCTACCACCAAGACAGGGTGGGATGTACAGGGGTAGACATGATAGCATCCCTAACTGATGTCCAGCTCTTCACCATTAACGTTGCTTACCTCTGGTGCCACCCGGGG
>NW_011379535.1:0-562 GCF_000754665.1 Bison bison bison
GTATAGTCCTTGGGGTCACAAAGAGTCAGACACAACTGAGCAACTTTCACTCACAAAAGAGTCATCAGTGCCATTCTACAATATGCAGAATTCTTTGAGGCAGCCTTCAAATATTGCCTCAGACATTGCTCTTCTTCCCAGAGACCACATAGCACTAAGCAAGGCTGAATGCAGGGTTTGCTAAAGAGCTTACAGCCCTTCATCTTCCCTCTCCCCAGGGCATTCACACCCAAGTAGATGAGTATGTCACTCAGATCTATACTTGCCCACTTCTCTTTCTGTAGTTTTCAAATCCTATTCTTAGTTAAAAGGAACTTCCCATCCTGTTACAAGAGAACTTTCCTTTCAGTACAAGCCCTGTTCTCTTCACGCTGTAGCTTCTTACAAATGCAATACTAGAAGAGTTAAGTAAACCAGGCCCAGACTTTTAATTGTAAAGAGAAGCTTTGGGGATTTACAAAACAGTCTTGTTCTTTAACAAAGCATAACTTCATGATTAAAGTCTTGCAATGGATTAAAAAATGTCAGCTCATAGACTCAAAGAGAAATAAAAGACCTCTTT
>NW_011379536.1:0-962 GCF_000754665.1 Bison bison bison
ATTATTTAATGATTTGTTTAGTAATTGTTTAGATTTTATTTGAATTTTCATTTATGATAAAGTGTTGTTGTTGTTGTGTCCAACTCTTTGCGACCCCACGGGCTGCAGCACGCCAGGCTTCCTTGTCCTTCACCATCTCTCAGAGCTTGCTCAAACTCATGTCCATCGAGTCGATGATGCCATCCAACCATCTCGTCCTCTCTCATCCTCTTCTCCTGCCTTCAATCTTTCCCAGTCATCAGGGTCTTAGGGTCTTTGCTAGTGAATTGGCTCTTCCCATCAGGTGGCGAAAGTATTGGAACTTCAGCTTCAGCCTCAGTCCTTCCAGTGAATATTCAGGATTGATTTCCTTCAGGATTGACTTGCAAAGGACTCTCAGGAATCTTCTCCAACACCACAGTTCAGAAGCATCAGTTCTTTGGTACTCAGCCTTGTTTATAGTCCAGCTCTCACATCCATACATGACTACTGGAAAAATCATAGCTTTGACTATATGAAATATTCACATAAATCAGCAGGAAAAGTAGGACTCTCTCCAGTAGAAAAACAGCCTGGAGACTTCACTATGGCTGGGGACAGTGTCCATTCTGTTCACGTGGTGTCAGCTCCAGCCTTGCAGAGGGCCTGATCCACAGCAGAACTACATAAAGGCCATTTTATTCCTGTAAATTGTTTACATGTCTTAATGCAGCATATGTAGATTTCTTGACCTTTTCCTTATGTAGTTTCTAATGTTGCCTTAATTAAAGAATTGAAATTTTTCAAGAAAGTGTTTCTGGTTGTATTGTTAGAGACATTTTATTCCCTGTGTTCAAACAAGGATGATGAGGCCTAATCAGTTTTTTCGTATTATAATTAGGAAGCAGTGTATGCCATTTAATGTCATTTCCGTACATAAAATTGATGTTCCTAAATTTGAGAATTAGGGAGTTGCTGGGTAATTTCTAGCACCTTCAGGTTGC
>NW_011379537.1:0-809 GCF_000754665.1 Bison bison bison
GGGTCCTTATTGTGACAAACGTATAATGTTGATGCCGGCTGTTAATAATAGGAAGCGGGGCATGCGTTGTGTGGGAATGTCCTGTACTACCTTTACAACTTTTCCATCGATCTAAAACTGTTTGGGACTTCCCTGGCAGTCCAGTGGCTGAGACTTTGCCTTCCAATGTAGGGGCCGCAGTTCAATCCCTGGTTGGGGAGCTAAGATGATCCCGCATGCCTAAAACAGGAGCGATATTGTAACAAGTTCAACACAGACTTTAAAAATGGTCCACATCAAAAAAAAAAAAACTTCAAAAATATCAAACTATTCTAAACTAAAAAGTTTATTTCAAATTAAAAAAAATCTTCACCCCACCACTTAAGACTAACCACTATTAATAACCCCTGTGTTTCTTTCTCTTTTTTAAAAACAGAGCTGTAACTGACAAGCAATGTTAGTTTCGGGTGTGCAACATAATAAAATGTGTTCACACTGTGGAATGATAACCACAGCAATTCTAGGCGACGCTGGTCACCACACACGGTTACAGAATTCTTCTGTGTGATGAAACTTTTAAGATCTACTCTCTTAGCAACTTTCAAATGTGCAGTAGGGTTTTGTTGGTTATTCTCAGCATGCTGCAGTCCCTCCCCAGGGCTTCTTCGTCTTATAATAGGACATGTGTACCTTTCGACCCCTTCCACCCATTTTGCCTATCCCCAGTTCCCTACCTCTGCTACCACAGTCTCTTCTCTGTATCTATGAGCTTGGTTGTTTTTCTTTGTAGATTCCACATATAAGTGAGATCACACGGTATTTGCTTCTCC
>NW_011379538.1:0-872 GCF_000754665.1 Bison bison bison
CAGCAAAGAGGAAAAGAAAAGGTACATCCCACTAAATGGAGATTTCCAAATAATAGCAAGGAGAGCCAAGAAGGCCTTCTTCAATAACAATGCATAAAAATAGAGGAAAACAACAGAAGGAGAATGATTAGTGGTCCCTTTAGGAAAATTGGAAATATCAAGGAAACATTTCACCCAAAGATGGGCAAAATAAAGGACAGAAATTGTAGAGACCTGGTAGATGCAGAAGAGTACAAAATAAAATGGAAAGAGTACATGGAAGGACTATACAAAAGAGGTCTTAATGAATGGGTTAACTACTATGGTGTAGTCAGTCACCTAGAACCAGATATTCTGGAGTGTGAAGTCAAGTCGGCCTTAGGAAGCACTGATGTTGACGAAGCTAGTGGATGTGATGGAATTTCAGTAGAACTATTCAAAACTCTAAAAGATGATGTTATCAAAGTGTTGAACTCAGTATGTCAGCAAATCTGGAAGACCAGGCAGTGGCCATGGGACTAGAAAAGATCAATCCTCATCCCAATTCCCAATTTCTCATCCCAATACAAAAAAATGTTCAAACCATTGGACAATTGCACTCATCTACACTAGTAAAGTCATGCTTAAAATATTACATGCTAGACTTCAGAATTATATGAACCAAAACTTCCAGACACCCAAGCTGGGTTTCAAAAAGGCAGAGGAACCAGAGATCAGATCGCCAACATTCTCTGGATCATAGAGAAAGCAAGGAAATTCCAGAAAAATATCTACTTCTGTTTCATCAAATACACTACAAAAGTTATCAACTACAAAATCATTGTGTGGATCATAGCAAACTGTGGAAAGCTACTTAAAGAGATGTCAATACCAGAGCATCTTACCTGTCTCCT
>NW_011379539.1:0-704 GCF_000754665.1 Bison bison bison
AACCCAAGAATTGAACCCTCATCTGGTTCTTTACCACTAGCACCAGCAGGGGAGCCCCTACAACCCACTATGCTGTGCTTAGTCGCTCAGTCATGTTCAACTTTTTACTACCCCATGGATGGTAGCCCCCTAGGCTGATCTATCCATGGGGATTCTCCGGGCAAGAATACTGGAGTGGGTTCTACAACCCACTACTTAGATTCAAATATCAGCTTACTAACTACATTGTCTGAGTAAAGTTATTTAAACATTCTTGAGCAGGGGCCATGCTAATCTTCTCTGTATCATTTTAATTTTAGTATATGTGCTGCCCAGAGGGAGCACAAGCTATTTAAATATTCTTAGTTTCAATTTTCTCATCTTACTCAGTGACTAAACCACCACCACCACCAAAAGGAAAATAACACACAGAACTGTGGTAAGGACAATCAGAGATGTGCTGGCAAAGGTTTAACAACCAGCTGGGCTGTGGGGAGACAGAGCCCTAAATTGAAGTGTTGCCAGTTTCCATTATGTAAATATGGCTGCCATGGCTGACTCAAGCTACCAATAGTTTAGCATGTGTCTCACAAAATTCCTGAAATTTTAACAATCAAGAGCTGCTGCTGCTGCTAAGTCGCTTCAGTCGTGTCCGATTCTGTGTAACCCCATAGACGGCAGCCCCCCAGTCTCTGCCATCCCTGGGATTCTCCAGGCAAGAACAC
>NW_011379540.1:0-673 GCF_000754665.1 Bison bison bison
GGACACCCCACAATGCCCCCCCACAGAGTGCTGACAGCACACCGTGGACAGAATGCCCTGGCTCACCAAGCTCGATAATCAAGGGCAATCTCAAAACTGAAAATTCTTGAAGCAGACCTGAGGTCAGGTTTCTTACTACGGAACACTCAGACGTCCCTAGAAGACAGCTCCTCAGAGAAACCGAGTTTCTGGGGAGCCGAGTTTGCCATCACCCACTAGATCTCTTCATTGATGGTGTCCAGCTGCTCCTGCAGCATCACAGTCAGAGTCTCGGCATCGGCCTGCCTGCTGGGTGACAGCTGAGCGACCGAGCTGAAGAAGGTGACCCTGTTGCCCTCACCGTCAGACATGCCCTCGTCACTCTGGAATGCCTGGGTCACGTCGGCCAGCACACTGGCTTGCTGCGCGTGCTCCCAGTCCTGCTCCTTCAGGGTGTGCATCTGGGCACGAGAGGACCACGTCTCGTCAGCGACATTCAGAGCAGTCAAGTCTATCAGGAACTGAACCCAATTTTACATGGAAGCCCTGACTGTGGATAAATGGCCATGCTCATGAGACACGGCCATCTATTAAGCAAGCAGGACTGAAGAAACGGGCAGGGGGAGAATCCAGTTCCTAGATGGCCTGGTGACACCCAGGACGGCAGGCAATCCTATGAGGTTATTCACAAGGG
>NW_011379541.1:0-715 GCF_000754665.1 Bison bison bison
GAAGGCTGATGCTGCTCCCCACTTACACTAAGGGAGGAGGATGATTATAGTCTGACAAAGATGAGAGCTCTGGCTCCCTACATGCCCTCCTCTGACACCATCTCAGGAGGTGGGGGCATTTGGGTACATTTTTACAGTTTGGCCAGGGATAGGAGTCTAAGCTATCCATTGGCCTTTGCTAGTGTGAAGTAGGATGAAAGATTTTTTGGTATGGTGTTTGCCTGGAGTAGAGAAATTATTCTGGAAGTTTTCTATCTTGCCAGCTGCCTTCTTCTTGGTTCTTCAGCTTGAGAGAACAAGATTTTGTTAAGATTTTTTTTTTTTTTGTCTTTTCTCATTAGAGTTTCTGAGTTGTTGGCTTTTTAAGTTATATTATGTCATTCCTTGGGTCCCTATCTAGTTTCTCTTCTTATAATGTTTGTTTTATAGATTATGTCCACTATTATAATTATATTTACCAGGAGGAATATGGAAAATTATGTCTACTCTTTTTACCCTAGGCAGAAGTCACCTGCTTTTACTTTATGACAGTAATATTTTCTCCTTTTTATTTGCTATATGTATTTAGTCATTTTGAACATATTTCTTATATATCTAATAGATTTACTACTGATTGAGGAGGAAACAGGAGGTTAATCTATTTTGTCATGAACCGCAGCATGCCAGGCCTCCCTGTCCATCACCAACTCCCGGAGTCCACCCAAACTCATGTCCA
>NW_011379542.1:0-769 GCF_000754665.1 Bison bison bison
AAAAAAAAAAAAAAAAAAAAAAACCACAGCTTGATCCTGCCTCCCCTTCACATAATTTCTTGATTTTTAAATGTATTATATTAAAATCTTAGAGATTTAAAAGAAATCTGTGGGGTTTTCTTGTGAAATGACTGATATTATTTTTCAAAGTAAAGACATAAAGTAATGAATAAATCATGAAAAAGGCTTAAATTAAGCTAGGTATGAGATGCTCCTTGGTTCATTCCTCTTTCTCAGGTTAACTTTGAAATGAGCCTTTGTTATCCTTATTAGCAAAAATTCCATGGCCACTTGCTCTTTACAATGTAAGGATGGTTATCATATCATTCCAGCCCCAGTATGGTATCCAGGAGACTAAATTTCATACACACACACATATTGATGCAGCAATTGTTGTTCAGTCACTAAGTTGTGTGTGACCCCATGGACTGTAGCATGTCTGCTTCCCCGTCCTTCACCATCTCCCAGAGATTGCTCACACATGTCCACTGATGCCATCCTACCATCCCATCCTCTGCTGTACCCTTCTCTTGCCCTCAATCTTTTGCAGCCTAATGGCCTTTTCCAATGAGTTGGCTCTTCACATCAGGTGGCCAAAATATTGGAGCTTCAGCATCAGTCCTTCCAATAAATATTCAGGGTTGATTTCCTTTAGAATTGACTGGTTGGATCTTCTTGCAGTCCAAGGGACTCTTAAGAATTCAAAAGCATCAATTCTTCAGTGCTCAGCCTTCTTTATGGTCCAGTTCTCACATCCATACATGACTAC
>NW_011379543.1:0-979 GCF_000754665.1 Bison bison bison
TTTAAAATAGCCATTTGAAAAAGATAGAGATATTCCTGGATAATAATACAATGGCTAAGAATATAGGCATAATTACCAAAAGACAACATTAGCAAAAAGCAATGTATTTCTCTTTCCCTTTCACTTCTTAAGAGACAATGGTTTTTTGTGTTTATGGGTGGCTAGACTTAACCTCATTTCCACTTTATTCATTTCCTCATGGTGTATACATAAAAGATGGTGGACACTGGAGATTTTTATCTTTAAGTGTTTCTAATCCAGGTCCATAAAATGATAGTTTCTCCAGGTGGTGACATTTCAGGAGAAGTTTGGGAGAGTCTTTTTTATTAGAAGAGATGGTTCACACAAGATGAAGTCAGCTTAGGAAGCAGAGACCATGAGCCTCTGAAACTTGTATTCCTTTGTATTTCTTCTTTCTGTGGTAGTTTCTATGTAGTCTGGTCAGTAGAAGTAGACATAATGGTAATTTCTTGAATATTTAGGTGAAAAGAATCTGTACCTTGTGGCTTCACTGCCATGTAATACATGCCATCACACTACAAGTATCTACTTAAGTCTGCTGAATGACGGGTGTATTTGACACTGACTTTGCTGCATGAGAACTCAGGTTTATGGCACAGCTTAAGCATCATTTTATTTTTTCGAATAAAAGAACAATTTTAACCATTTGGAACCTTCATTTTACTCAGATATCCCTGAATCTATAAATTTCTTCAAATATCTTTCATTCATTTCTACTGCCCTACAAGAAATAACAATCCAAAGATATGGTATTGTCTATTGTACTGATTACCTGTACAGTTATAATGAAATATTGTTTAAATTACAGCAGACAATACCATATCTTTGGATTGTTATTTCTTGTAGGGCAGTAGAAATGACTGAAACTTTTTAATGATTTAGAAATGTAAAAGAACAGTCTTATGGACTCTGTGGGAGAGGGAGAGGGTGGGAAGATTTGGGAGAATGGCATTGAAAC
>NW_011379544.1:0-876 GCF_000754665.1 Bison bison bison
GAGAGTGAGATCCAGGCAGAAGCTATTCTTTAACGACATAACCTTGGAAGTCATATAGCAACACTTCTGGAGAAGTTCTAGAAGGCCATTTCTCCTGTCCTCATCTGGAAAGTTGGACAGTTGGCAAGCTCTCAAACTCTTTGAGAGATTCGAGTCTATTAAACATTTCTAGCATTTATATCATTCCTTTCATCCTCAAAGTGCTTTGCAAACATTAATTAATTAAGTGAAAGCAATTTGTGAATTAACACATACTTACAACTGTCTGTCATTCTCAAGATATACTTGTCCTTGTTTGTCTATTATTTCATGACTAGGCTTATGGGCAGATATTTTATTTTAACGTCATTATCCAAGACACTAAGGCCACAGGAACAGAAATGCCTTGGTAAAGTCACCCACTCACTATGCTATAAAAAGACTCAAATCCACCCCAGCACCTCCTCCACACTCAACCTAATTCATTTGAGAAGAACAATTAGAAGAGGTTTAGCTATAGAAACTAGAAAGTCCTTTAAAAAGATAAAAATCTTAAACTTATCTCTTTTTATTCTCAGTATTTTATTTAAACACAGTAAACTTGGATTCTATAGGCAGACTATCATATTAATATATTCAGAAAAATCTAAAACTTCAAGACTTTATAAAATGCTAAGTAGGTTAATAGGAAAAGTAGGTTAATATAAAATTTCATAAGGAAACTTCACATGCATATGCAAAACTTTTCAAGAACTTCAATGTCTTCTTGAAAAATTAAAAGATCACAACTCCAAATATTACTCCTAATTTATCAAATTTCTAAGTTCAATATGTATTAATTCACATGTATCATTGCCCATCCAGGAAGAGATGGGGGAAGAAAAGCTGAGATTAAAT
>NW_011379545.1:0-623 GCF_000754665.1 Bison bison bison
GTTCTCTGCTAGTACGGTAGCAGGCACATACTAGGAGTGCGGTACTTGATGTTCCCCTGTAATCCGTTTTCCTCTGTTTGAAACCGCCCCTCTCTCCTCCCAGCGCTGGCTTCTTCATGCTCCTAAAACAAAGTCTATCTTATGGCTTTTAAGATGCTGCTTGACTTGGTCCCTGTCCACTTATCTAAACTCGGAGAAAGTCCTTATTGGCTTTCTCTCAGTTCCTCACATATGCCAAGGTTGTTTGTCAGCCTTTGTAGTCATCTCTTCTGCCTGAAATGCCCTACCTCTCCTATAAGCTTGTTCTTTTGTACTATTCAGTGCTCAGATATTTAGAGAGGTCTTCTATAGTACCCCACACTATAATGTTATGGCTCTCTGAAATAAATTTGGTCATTTGTTTGGTTTTCCTCATCTGCATGTTAGCAGAGCCTTACGTATTACAGCTCAAGCTCTTAAAAAATGAACACTGTGCTGGGAAACTTAGCCAGCAAGTTTAACTCAGCAGTTAAGCCTCTTTTAAAATATCTAGAGCTAGTATCATCCAGTCTCCTCTAAAACAGATACGACTTGACCTTTACGTGTCATAAGGCAAGCCCTGCTGTTTAACACCTGGCTCAAAT
>NW_011379546.1:0-818 GCF_000754665.1 Bison bison bison
GGCTGTGAACGGGGTCCCTGCGCGTCTACAGAAACAAGGGTGTGGGCACTGGGGGCCCACGGGGAGTTCCCAACAGTGGCCCAACCTGCTGCAGAGTACGTCCCCTCCCGCCCGGGTGAGGACATGGCTCTGTCTCCTCGTCCATGGAAGGTGGGGGCAGAGGTGACTCCAGGAGGCAGACAACCCCTTCTTGACGTCCCCTGGGACCCCGAGCCCCTCAAAGGTCCCACGGAGACACGGTTGCAGTCCACTGACAACAGGGCAGGTTTGCAGAAAGAACTGCTCAGATGCATCGTCTCTGCTCCTTAAAAACCTTAGTAAAACCCTGGGACCCAGGAAGGATGCGTTACACAAGCATGTCAACGGCCACCCCTCGGGAGAAGGGGCGGTGAGAACACACGTGTGTCCCCTCGGTGCTAAAGTTAACAGTTAAGGCAGGTTCTGCGGGTGCCCCGTCGGGGTGTGGGCGGCAATATCGCCTGTCACAAAGTGCTGGAGAGTCAGGTGATGAAGTGGTTCCTGAGTTAGAATTTGCTTGAGACTGCAAACTTCAGTACACTCGACTGGATTGTTTCCCACTGCGAGCTCTCATGCGTCACCAAAGGGCCCACTGTGAAAACAGGGCTTACAAAACACTCCAAGGACTATTTTTTCTAGCCCTACCACTAACAAACAAAATAAAATGCTAAGCACAAGAAGTTTGCAGTTCTCATTACAAGGTCAAGTGTTGTCATAGTCAACGCCGGCCCCAGACATACCCACTGAGTAGGGGAGCCTGAGGGTGGGGCCGCGGGCGGGAACAACGGGCACCCAGACCT
>NW_011379546.1:1276-3892 GCF_000754665.1 Bison bison bison
TGCGCCTGGCAGCATGTCCTCACAGGTTGCAGCGACGTGCAATACATAGCACACTTTATTTACAAGCTCCAGTGAGCTCGCTCCTTCTGGGAGGATGGGACGGTGCACCTGGCCAAGTTACCAGACCAGCCCCCACACCAGGCACCCTCTGCCACGCATGTGCTCACATGAGGCAGACATGCACACACCTGTCACGGGACCTAGTGGCAGCAGACGTGGTTCCTCGGTTCGGGGCTGAGGCTCAGAACCCTGGGTTCAGCCTAAGTGAGGCACATGGCAACAGTGACCCTGGTCTACCAGGAGACTGGGGTGGGAAGACGGGGCCTCTGCAGGTCTAACCAGGCGAGCTGCAGGCAGACACTGTGGAAAGTGTTTCTGGAGCACTGCGGGGGGTGGGGTGAGGGTGGGGGGAGCAGAGCAGACACCCCCAAAAACACCTGTGCATCTCCAGCCTCTGGTCCCCACGAATGGTGAGCAAAAGACCCAGGGCGCAGGACCAGAGAGGTTAGTGGAAGGGGACTGCAGCCCAGGAGTCAGCCCAGACAGAACCACCGTCGTATGCATTCAGAATGGGGCATTTACAGGGAATGTATACATAGTATTTACACATGTTCACTCAGAGCCTGCAAGTCCAGATGCCATCACTGCACTTATTGCAAAACGAGGTACTGGATGGATGTGGAGGGGGAGACATGCAGTCTGGCCTCAGCGCCTGTACCTCACAGCCGCCCCATGCTGCACGTCTCCACGCGCGGAAAGCAGTGGCTGTGCAGCCCCTCCCTGTAGCCCTGAATGTCATGGGCCCAGGGTCGCGGGGCTCTGGCTCAGTCTCATAATCGGTCTTGATGAAGCACCAGGACGCCCCTCAGAGGTTCATCTCATCACAAGCAGGGTCGTTCACATTCTTGAGAACCTTCCTCACCAGCTTCTCCAGGTCTTCGCGGCCTCTCTGCTTCTCCTCCAGAGACTTCTTCATCTTGTCCTGTCGTAACTCCTGGACCTCATCTTTTAGCACGTAAACGGTGTCAGTGAGACTCTTTTCTTCTATCACTGTCTGACCATTACTTTTAATCTCTTCAACTATAATTTTCTCTTCTTCTGGAAGCAAAAGTTGTGGAGCAGATTATTTGCATGAACTTGAGTTGAATGTCTGCCATGTCTTGGTGCTGGTGCAGTAAGCCTTGATGACCTTCAGGATCTGGGCATCCTCCTCCAGCGCAGCTGTATTTTTCCGCAGCGCGAACTCCTTGTCCGAAAGCTTCCGCTCAGGCCTGCGCTTGGGGAGCAGCTTCTTCATGGTCTTGGGACTCTTGCTCAGGTCCTCTTTGTAGCAGAGGGCAGCCAAGGGCTGCAGGCGGGGGTGCGGGTCACAGGCAGCTCAGGCTCCAGGGCTTGGGGGTCTTTGGAGGCTCTAGGGGCCCCCTGTTGATTGATGGTGGTGTGTGGAGTGCGGTGGTGGTGGGGGGTGTGTGGGGCAGCATGTGGTAGGCGGGCGTCAGCAGCACAGGCTTGCTGTCCACATGCTTGCTGGACCAGGTGATGAAGTGGGAAGCAAGGGTGTGAGACAGCACAGAGTGAGGCTTGATGGTGGGGTTTCCTGCCAGGGTGACCTTCGTCTGCTTCTGCAGATGGTCCACCAACTCGTGGAGGTCCTGCTGGTTATTGCAGGACACCAAGATCCGCTCGCTCATGCTCCCTGATATTTCAAACGCATTTCTATGATTTTTCACTGTCCTCAAGCTTTGTGATTGTCATTCCTGTAGTTGGTAGCTTTCCTTGATATATAAAACCACTCATCCTAGGACTGGCAGACAACATTAGCAAAATATTTGGAAAGAGTAGATGGCTTTCATTCTTTTCCTCACTGCTGGCACACAGGATCAGGACCTGAGACATGTAAACAACGCTGCCCAGGGTCTTGATGTTGTCGCCCTCCCAGCTCCGGATGGCCCTTGTTAGGATCTGCAGCTCCAACTCCTTCCTCTTCCACACCTCCAAACACTGCACTGAGTGGTTTTTGAAGGCGGTCATGGATTTCTGAATATCTTGTCTGTCTGGGTGATAATCCTTCATGTGTCTCTCCAGCTCCTTGAGCAGCGCAGGGTACTTGTCTAGGCACATGTGGACAGTGACGCCAGTGGTCAGCATGAGAATCCCTGGGCTGCTGGCACCCTTCATCTCTATGAACTCTCCCAGCTCCTCACTGTGCTCCATGAGAATGCTGACCGTGAACAGTGGTTGGCACAGTACGCCAGGTACAGGGTCTTCGTTTGTGGCATCAAGCTGAGGAAGCAGCCCCCAACCCTCTGTTGGGTCTCTGGCATCTTGGTGCATTCTTCTAAAGACTGTACAAGTATTTGCTGGAAAAAAAAAAAACAAACATATTTCTTCTAGATTTCCCATTAAATATGAAGTGTTTGCTGAACTTAACTTCTCACTGGTCTGCAGGGGCCGTAGGTAGATTGAAAGCAGTTTGAAGTTCTTTAGAATATTCATTTTCTGTTTCCAAAATATTCTGTAGCACCACATTGTAACAGCTTTTGTTAATGGCAGTCATATCAAATCCTTTGAGAGGGCTCTTCAAGATTCCGGGTAAGTAGTTGCTGGGGAACCAGC
>NW_011379546.1:4121-4535 GCF_000754665.1 Bison bison bison
ATTTGTTAGGTAGGTAGAATAGGGAAAAGGAGTCCAAAATGGCGGTGGCTAAAACACAAGGAAGGTCAAAAGAAGGTCCGAGGACCAGAGTGAAGATTTCAGGCAGAACAAACAGCACTCCTGGCTAAGCCCAATTTGCATAGGGCAGGCCCAGGTGGAAGAAAAAACATATAAAAGGAGGAGCCAAAGCGCATTCTCATGGACTCTCTCTCCCGCATGCGTGTGCTCTCTCTCTCTCTCTCTCTCTCTCTCCCCCTCCCTCCCCACGCACTCCTCCACTGTCTTCTCTTTGAGTCTTGGATTCTCCTGCTATCTTCTAAATAAAATGGAGCTGTAACACTGATTTGCCTAAGAGCTGTAGCATGGTTTGTCCAAGACCCGAGAGCTGTGACGTATCGAGGGCTTTAATGTCCA
>NW_011379546.1:4865-6076 GCF_000754665.1 Bison bison bison
AATCTTTGTTGTGATGAGACAAAGAACCAAGGAACATACACTCGCATGACAAATTTAACAAGAAAGTGCAAAACTTTTGAAAGAGGGGTCAAAGATAACAGCATAGGAAGACCCTGAGCTTGCCTCCTCACATATAGAGCAATTCCTGCCAAAGAACAACTAATTGGCTGATTGAACTGCTACTGCAACGAGAAGCATAACATAGAAATAGGTAGAAGAGATGGGAACATGGAATTTACAAGGACTCACCCCTGATGTGGAGATCTGTGGTAGGGAGGGATATTGCTGAGGAGTCAGAGCACAGACTCACCCACCTTGAGACACAGTGAAAAAAACAGCAATTTAAAAGTCATCTAGACTATAGGTAAAGGAAATCTAGTCACTAACCCTAGAGCTTTGGGTTAATGGGCAGGAAATTGGAGGTCTCACCAGGGTTGGAGTTATCAGTGAACGCCATTGTTTGAGTTCCCCAGGCATTCCCTCAGGCCCATGCCCACTCCAGTTCTAGCCATTTCACCAAGGGCAATCTCAGGTGAAGTCACCCCCAGCCACTCCCAGGCTTGTGCCTAATCCAGCTCTAGCTGTTCTGCCATGGAGGCCTTGTTACAACACTTCCTGAGATTGTATCCAGCCCAAGCCCACTCTAGCCCCAGCTGTTTTACCAAAGTGGCTCCAATGTGGCACACCCCACAAGGAATTACCCTGGCCCAGGGCTGTTCCAGCTCCAGCCTTCCCATCAAGGTGGTCTCAGGAACATCACTCTCTGGGAATCACCACCAGTCCAACCCTCTTCAGCTCAAGTCACCCTGCCAAGGTTGCCTCAGTTCAGCACTCCCCAGGGACTTCCTTTGGCTCATGCCCACTCCAGTTCTACTAATCTGCCAAAGCTTTCAGGTGCAAGCATTCTACACAGGGGATGCTCCCACACAAGGCCCTCCTTCACCTATTCACAGAAGCAAAGACCAAAAGCACACAAAATGAGGAGTCAGGAATATGTTCCAAATGGAGGAACAAAATAAAAGCCCAGAAAAATAAAACCCCAATGAAATGGAGAGAAATAATTTACATAATAAAGAGTTCAAAAAACAATCATGAAGATACTCACTGAACTCAGCAGAGTGGAGGAACTCAGTGAGAACTTCAACAAAGGTTTTAAAAATATAGGGAAGAACAAACCAGAACTGAATAATATAATGACTGAAATAAAATAT
>NW_011379546.1:6176-8027 GCF_000754665.1 Bison bison bison
TTTAAAGTGACGATAGTTTAAGGGACCTCTGGGACAACATCGAGTGTCCTAAGATTCACATTATATGGGTCCCAGAAGGAGAAGAGACACAGGAAGGGATGGAAGACTTATTTGAAGAAATAATGGCTGAAAACTTCCCTAACCTGGGGAAGGAAACAGACATCCAGGTACAGGATGCACAGAGAGTCCCAAAAAGATGAACCCAAGTCATCACAATTAAAATGGCAGAAGTTAAAGAGATAATCTTAAAGGCAGCAAAAGAAGAAAAAAATAACTAATCATATAGAAAAGAAACCCAATAAAATTATCAGCAAAATTTTTAGCAGAAACTTTACAAATTTACAGGTCATAGTGCAGTGGCAGGATATACTTAAAGTACTGAAAGGAAAAAACTTACAACCTAGAATAATCGATTCAGTGCAGTAATCATTCATAATTGAAGGACAGATAAAGAGTTTCTCAGATATTCACAACTAGAGGAGTTCATCACCACTAAACTGGCCTTTTAAGAAAATTTAAAGTGCATTTTTAAGTTAAACAAAAGGCCACTACTAAAATAAAATATATGAAAGAAAATATCTCATTGATAAAGGCAATTAAAAAGCTAGTATATAGGTTAAAAAACATAGTACAGTCAACCATGACTAAAATAACTAGTTAAGGGAGACACAAAATCAAAAGATGTATTGACAAAATATATCATCAAAAACATAAAATGTAGGTTGGGGGATAAAAATAGAGTATTTTTTGAATGCCTTCAAATTTAAGTGGCTATCAGGAGAAGGCAATGGCACCCCACTCCAGTACTCCTGCCTGGAAAATCCCATGGACGGAGGAGCTTGGTAGGCTGCAGTCCATAGGGTTGCTGAGGGTTGGACATGACTGAGCGACTTCACTTTCAATTTTCACTTTCATGCATTGGAGAAGGAAATGGCAACCCACTCCAGTGTTCTTGCCTGGAGAATCCCAGGGACGGGGGAGCCTGGTGGGCTGCCGTCTATGGGGTCACACAGAGTCGGACATGACTGAAGTGACTTAGCAGCAGCAGCTTAAAATAGATGACTACAAGATAATATATATGAATATCTTGGGAACCACCACCAAAAACCTACAATGAATAGAAAAAAATAAAGAGAAATGACTGTAAAAATAACACTAAGAGGACATGTTAGGCCACAAAGAAGTCTAAATTTAAGAAGATTGAAATCATACTAAGCATTTTTCCTGACCACAATGCTATGAGACTAGATGTCAATTACAAGGAAAGAAACACAAACATGTGTAGACTACACAACATGCTACTAAACAATCAATAGGTCAATTAAGAAATCAAAGTGGAAAAAAACACTTTAGAAAATTGAAAATGAAGACACTTCTGTCCAAAATCTATGGGATGCAGCAAAAGCAATTCTAAAAGAGAAGTTTATAGTAAAAGGCTTATATCAAGAAACAAGAAAAATCTTAATCTAAATATACATGTACAGAAACTAGAAAAAGAAGAAAAAACAAAATCCAAAGTTAGTGGAAGGAGGGAAATAATAAAGCTCAGATGTGAAATAAATGAACTAGAGACTAAAAATATTAGAAAAGATCAATAAAACTAAGAGTTGGTTCTTTGAAAAAATTAACAAAATTGACTAACAAATGGCTAACAAATGTTTAGTCAGATAAGAAAGAGAGAGCACAAATAAATAAAATTACAACTGAATGAGTAGAAGTCACAACAACTACCACAGAAATACAAAGAATCATGAGAATATTATAAAAAATTATATGCCACAAATTAGACAATCTAGAAGAATGGATAGATTCCTAGAAACATACAGTGATTCCAAGAATGAATCATGAAGA
>NW_011379546.1:8127-9793 GCF_000754665.1 Bison bison bison
TCTGAATAGATTGATTACTAGTAACAAAACTAAATCAGTAATCTAAGAACTGTCAAAAAACAAAAGTCCAGGTCCAAATGGCTTCACAGGTGAATTCTATCAAACATTTAAGGAAGAGTCAATACCTATCTTTCTCAAAGTATTCTCAAAAATTGAGGAGGAAAGAAAGGTTCCAAACTCATTTTTTGAGGCCAGTATTACCCTGATATAAAAACTAGACAAAGACACCACACACAAAAACATTATAGGCCAATATCTCTGATAAACAGAGATACAAGAATCCTCAACAAAATATTAGCAAATCAAGTTCAATAATACATTAAATGGATTATATACCACGATCAAGTGAAATTTATCTCAGGAATGCAAGAATGGTTCAAAATCCACAAATCAGTTAACATGATACACCACATTAACCAAAATAAACAAAACCATATGATCATCTCTCTAAATGCAGAAAAAGCTTTTCACAAAATTGAACATCAGGGACTTCCCTAGCAGACCAGTTAGGACTCAGTGCTTTCACTGTCATGGCCATGGGTTCAATCTCTGGTCTGGGAACTAAGATCCTGCAAGCTGCACAACATGGTATAAAAACTGAACATTCATCTATGATAAAATCTCTAAAGAAAGTGGGTATAGAAGATACATAATATCATAAAGGCCAAATATGACAAACCCACAGCTAACATCATACTCAGTGGTGAAAAGCTGAAAGGTTTTCCTCTAAGATTAAGAAGAAGACAAGGGTTGAGGGGAGAACAAGATGGTGGAGGAGTAGGTGGATGTGAAGTACATCTCTTTCCACAGATACATCAGGAATACACCTTCAGACACAGAAGTGCATGCAGAACACCAGCTGAGAGAAGACAGGAGTACCTGACCAATGGAAAATAATATACACCACCAAGCAAAACTTGGTAGGATGAAGGAACTAGGGGGGAAAAACAGGAGTGTCAGTAGGACTGGACCTGCCCTCAGCAGGTGGGGGAACTGAAGCAAGGGTCTGAGCCCCACATTGGGGCAATTGTCTGAGTCAGAGGAGAAACATTTAAGGCTGAGAGTGAAACAGATGATCTGTGGCAGCCTAAATGGAATGAGAATCAGACAGTCCTTGATGAAGCCATAAATACCCCGGATAGGAATGATGGTCCCCTGGAAGGCACCAGGGGAGCTGGGTGCTGGCATTTAGATTGTGGAGCAATCCCAGGGTGAGGGCTGCTGTTGATTGCAGAGAGACGGATTGAAGGGATGTAAGGGAGGAGATCGTGGTGGGAAATGTCAGTGGAGGAAATCCAGGCAGCCATGGAAGCAAGGCAATACTGCTGAGTCATGCATAAGGGGTGGAGGTATCACCATAGCCTCTCTCGCCCCATGCTAACATCCACAGCTGAACAATAGAGAGGCTGGCCCATCAAACACCTGATGCACTGAGTCCTACAGAGTAGGACCCCACCCAGGGTGCCCCTTTAAGTGCTTGACCTGCTGATCTACAGAGTAGGACTCCAGCCAGGGGGGCCCCTCTATGTGCCTGACGCGGTGAACAACAGAGAAGGATCCCAGGAAAGGGAGCCTTCTAAGTGCCTGAACGGGCGGAGCTACAGAGAAAGACTGGTCAAAGAGGCCTTCTGATCGCCAGCTACAAGAGGCTTGATAAAAGACTCTG
>NW_011379546.1:10628-10957 GCF_000754665.1 Bison bison bison
TTTTTCATTGTTGTTATAAACCTCTGCCTCTATGCTGGGCTTTTGCAGTTCTGTGGAGTTTTCCTATTTTTTCTTTTCTCTTTTTTTAATTTTAATTTTTAAAACCTATTATTAGTTTTTATACATTTATTCCTTTGTTTCCTTTTCCTACTGTTCTTTTCCCCTTGCAGTTAATCTTTAACGTATATAAATCTTCTTCATCTACCTCTATTTAACTTTGCATATCTATTCTTTCTTTTCTTTCCTCTCAAAATATTTGTTAGTTTTGTTTTTATTGCTTTATTCCCAACTTGGCGCCTTGCTTTAGGTTTGTCTTCCAGTTTGTGTTT
>NW_011379546.1:11313-12067 GCF_000754665.1 Bison bison bison
AGCATCACCCAACTACCAGTAGCACCCTGTGCAGGATGTCTCATCTAAACAACAAACAAAACAAAAATACAAACCTAATCATCAGCAGACACGATTACCACCTCATTGAGCCTTGCCCATGAGATAAAAAACAAACAAACAAAAACTCAGCACAAATCTCACCCTATATGAAGCTTACACAAACCACTGGGCGAACCTTAGGAGGGCAGAAACCAAAAGGAAGAAAGGATTCAACCTTCTTCAAGGAAAGAATTCAACTTTGAATCCTGGGAAAAGGAGACCTCAAACACAATAAGCTAAAAAAAATATTGAAAAGGCAGAGAAATACTACACAAATGAAGGAACAAACTAGAAACACAGAAGTCCAAATAAATGAAGAGGAAATAGGCAAACTACCTGAAAAAGAATTCAGAATAATGACAGGAAAGATGTTCAAAAACCTTGAAAATAGAATAGAGAAAATGCAAGAATTAATGAACAAAGACCTAGAAGAATTAAAGAATAAACATACAAACAACACAATTACTGAAATTAATAATACTCTAGAAGGAATCAATAGCAGAATATCTGAAGCAGAAGAATGAATCAGTGAGCTGGAAAATAAAAAACTTGGTGGTGGAAATAACTTCTGAAGAGCAGAATAAAGTAAAAAGAATGAAAAGAACCGAGGATAGTCTCAGAGGCCTCTGAGAAAATATCAAATCCATCAACATTCGAATTATAGGGGCCCCAGAAGAAGAAGAGAAAAAGAAAG
>NW_011379546.1:12772-13193 GCF_000754665.1 Bison bison bison
AAAGCAGCAAGGGAGAAGCAACAAGTAACATACAAGGGAAACCTCATATGCTTAACAGCTGATCTTTCAACAAAAACTCTGCAGGCCAGAAGGGAATGTCAGGATATATTTAAAGTACTGAAAGGGAAAAATCTACCACCAAGATTACCGTACCCGGCAATGATCTCATTAAAAAATTGGTGGCGAAATAAAAAGCTTTTCAGACAAGCAAAAGTTAAGAGAATTCAGTACTACTGAACCAGATTTACAACAAATGTTAAAGGGACTTATATAGTCAAGAAATATAAGAGGAGAAAAAAGATCTACAAAATCAAACCCAAACAATTAGAAAATGGCAATAGGAACATATATATCAATAATTACTTTAAATGTAAATGGGTTAAATTCTCCAACCAAAAGACACAGACTGGCTGAGTGGATA
>NW_011379546.1:13553-14517 GCF_000754665.1 Bison bison bison
TTCAGGACATTTCATCCAAATGCAGAAGAATACACCTTCTTCTCAGGTGCACATGGAACATTCTCCAAGATAGACCACATCTGGGGTCACAAATCAAACCTCAGTAAATTTAAGAAAATGGAAATCATATCAGGCATCTTCTCTGACCACAATGCTATGAGGCTAGATATCAATTACAAGAAAAAAAAAAACAACTGTAAGAAACACAAATACATGGAGATTAAAAAACACATTTCTAAATAACCAACAGGTTACTGAAGAAATCAAAAGGGAAATCAAAAAAAATTCTAGAAACAAATGACAGTGAAAACACAACCAAAAACCTATGGGATGCAGCAAAAGCACTTCTAAGAGGGAAGTTTATAGCAGTACAATCATACCTCAAGAAACAAGAAAAACCCCAAATAGACAATGTAACTTTACACCTAAAACAACTGGAAAAAGAAGAACAAAGAAACCCCAAAATTAGTAGAAGGAAAGAAATCATAAAGTTCTGAGTAGAAACAATTGAAAAAGAAATGAAAGAAACAGTAGCAAAGATTAATAAAACTAAAACCTGGTTCTTTGAGAAGATAAACAAAATAGACATACCTTAGCCAGACTCATAAAGAAAAAAAGAGAGAAGAAATAAATCAACAAAATTAGAAATGAAAAAGGAGAAGTTACAACAGACAATGCAGAAATACAAAGGATTACAATAGATTATTATGACCAACTATATGGCAATAAAATGGATAACCTGGAAGAATTGGACAGATTCTTAGAAAAGTTTGACTTTTCAAGACGGAACAAGGAAGAAATTGAAATTATGAACAACCGGATTCAGTTCAGTTCAGTTCAGTCGCTCAGTCATGTCCGACTCTTTGCAATCCCAGGAATCGCAGCATGCCAGGCCTCCCTGTCCATCACCAACTCCCGGAGTTCATCCAGACTCATGTCCATTGAGTCAGTGATGCCATCCAGC
>NW_011379546.1:15231-15474 GCF_000754665.1 Bison bison bison
CTTTTCTAAAACCAGCTTGAACATCTGGAAGTTCACGGTTCATGTACTATTGAAGCCTGGCTTGGAGAACATTGAGCATTACTTTACTAGCGTGTGAGATGAGTGCAATTGTGTGGTAGTTTGAGCATTCTTTGGCATTGCTTTTCTTTGGGATTGGAATGAAAACTGACCTTTTCCAGTCCTCTGGCCACTGCTGAGTTTTCCAAATTTGCTGGCATATTGAATGCAGCACTTTCACAGCAT
>NW_011379546.1:17402-20034 GCF_000754665.1 Bison bison bison
CTGTTCATGGGGTTCTCAAGGCAAGAATACTGAAGTGGCAGGCCATTCCCTTCTCCAGTGGACCACATTCTGTCAGATCTCTCCACCATGACCCGCCCATCTTGGGTTGCCCCATGGGCATGGCTTAATTTCATTGAGTTAGACAAGGCTGTGGTCCTAGTGTGAATAGATTGACTAGTTTTCTGTGAGTATGGTTTCAGTGTGTCTGCCCTCTGATGCCCTCTTGCAACACCTACCATCTTACTTGGGTTTCTTTTACCTTGGGTGTGGGGTTTCTCTTCACGGCTGCTCCAGCAAAGCACAGCCGCTGCTCCTTGCCTTGGACGAGGGGTATCTCCTCACCACCGCCCTTCCTGACCTTCAACTGGGATAGCTCCTCTAGGCCCTCCTGTGCCCGTGCAGCCACGGCTCCTTGGACTTGGGGTTGGTCCTCCCAGCCGCCGCCCCTGGCCTCAGGCGTTGGGGTGTGGGGGCGTGGGGTAGGTCCTCCCGCCCACTGCCCCTGACCTCGGACGCGGGGTAGCTCCTCTCAGCCGTTCCTGTGCTGTCACAGTCTGGCACTCTCTACCACTGCCCCTGACCTCGGACATGGGGCAACTCCTCTTGGCCACCGCCCTTTGGGCATGGGGTCCTCCCAGTTTCTGCCCCTGACCTCGGATGTACACAATTACAAGCACTGAAATTGAAGCTGTGATTAAAAATCTCCCAAAAAACAGAAGTCCAGGACCACATGGCTTCACAGGAGAATTCTACCAAACATTTAGAGAAAAACTAATGCCTATCCTTCAATCGCAGAGGAAGGAACACTTCCAAACTCATTCTATGAGGCCACCATCACCGTGATACCAAAACCAGACAAAGACAACACACAAAAAGAAAACTGCATGGCAATATCACTGATGAACATAGATGCAAAAATCCTCAACAAAATTTTAGCTAACAGAATTCAGCAACACATCAAAAAGCTCATACACCATGATCAAGTTGGGTTTATTCCAGGGATGCAAGGATTCTTCAATATATGCAAATCAATCAATGTGGCACACCATATTAATAAATTGAAAGATAAAAACCATATTATCATCTCAATAGATGAAGAAAAAGCCTTTGACAAAATTCAGCACTCATTTATGATTAAAAATCTTCAAAAAATGGGCATAGAAGAACCTACCTCAACATGCTAAAGGCCATATATGATAAGGCTACAGCAAATATTATTGTCAATGGTGAAAGACTGAAAGTGTTCCCCCTAAGATTAGGAGCAAGACAAGGGTGTCCACTTTTGCCACTATTATTCAACACAGTTTTGGAAGTCCTAGCAACAGCAATCAGAGAAGAAAATGAAATAAAAGGAATCCAGATGGGAAAAGAAGAAGTAAAGCTCTCACTGTTTGCAGGTGACATGATACTGTACATAGAAAATCCTAAAGGTAGTATCAGGAAATTACTAGAGCTAATCAGTGAATTTAGCAAAGTTGCAAGATACAAAATCAATACACAGAAATCACTTGCATTTCTATACACTAACAATGAAAATCAGAAAGAGAAATTGAGGAATCAATCCCATTCACCATTGCAACAAAAAGAATTAAATATCTAGGAATAAACTTACCGAAGGACAAGAGAACTGTATACAGAAAATTATAAGACACTAATGAAAGAAATCAAAGATGGCATAAGCAGATGGAGAGATATTCCATGTTCCTGGGTAGGAAGAATCAATATTTTGAAAATGACTATACTACCAAATGCAGTCTACAGATTCAATGTGATCCCTATCAAATTACCAATGGCATTTTTCACAGAACTAGAACAAAAAGTTTTACAATTCATATGGAAACATAAAAGACCCTAAATAGACAAAGCAGTCTTGAGAAAGAAGAATGGAGCTGGAGGAATCAACCTTCCTGACTTCAGATTATACTACAAGGCTACAGTCATCAAGACAGTATGGTACTGGCACAAAAACAGAAATATCGACCAATGGAACAAGATAGAAAGCCCAGAAATAAACTCATGCACCTATGGTACCTTATTTTTGACAAAGGAGGCCAGAATATTCAATGGGGCAAAGACAGCCTCTTTAATAAATGGTGCTGAGAAAACGGGACAGCTACATGTAAAAGAATGAAATTAGAACACTTTCTAACACCATACACAAAGATAAACTCAAAATGGATTCAAGACCTAAATGTAAGACCAGACACTGTAAAATTCTTAGAGGAAAACATAGGCAGAACATTCAATGACACAAATCAAAGCAAGATCCTGTATGACCCACCTCCTAGAGTAATGGAAATAAAAACAAAAGTAAACAAGTGGGACCTGGTTAAACTTAAAAGATTTTGCACAGCAAAGGAAACCATATGCAAGGTGAAAATACAGCCTTCAGAATGGGAGAAAATAATAGCAAATGAAACAACTGACAAAGGATTAATTTCCAAAATATACAAGCAGTTCATACAACTCAATGTTAGTAAAACTAACAACCCAATCAAAAGGTGAGAAAAAGACCTAAACAGACATTTCTCCAAAGAAGACATACAGATGGCTAACAAACACATGAAAAGATGCCCAACATTGCTCATTATTAGAGAAATGCAAATCAAAAACTACAATGAGATATCACCTC
>NW_011379546.1:20134-20703 GCF_000754665.1 Bison bison bison
GGGGAAAAACCCCACCATATGACCCAGAAATCCCTCTCCTAGGCATATACTCTGAGGAAACCAAAATCAAAAGAGATGCATGTATTCCATTGTTCATTGCAGCACTATTTACAATAGCTAGAACATGGAAACAACCTAGATGTCCATCAACAGATTAATGGATAAAGAAGTCATGGTACATATACACAATGGAATGTTATTCAGCCGTAAAAAGGAACGCATTTCAGTCAGTTCTAATGAAGTGGATGAACCTAGGACCTATTATACAGAGTGAAGTGAGTCAGGAAAAGAAAGATAAATATCATATTCTAACACACATATAAAGAATCTAGATAAATGGTACTGAAGAATTTATTTACAGGGAAGCAATGGAAAAACAGACATAGAGAATAGTCATATGGATATGGGGAGAGGGGAGGAGAGGGTGAGATGTATGGAAAGAGTAACATGGAAACTTACATTCAGTTCAGTTCAGTTCAGTCGCTGAGTCGTGTCCGACTCTTTGCGACCCCATGAACTGCAGCTCTCAGATGGTAAAGAATCTGCTTGTAGTGCAGGAGACCAGGGTT
>NW_011379546.1:21184-22509 GCF_000754665.1 Bison bison bison
GTACATAAGGGCTCTCTTTTCTCCAAGTTCTTGCCAACATTTGTTTTCCTTGTTTTTTTTGGTAATAACCATTCTTACAGGTGTGAGGTGATATTTTATTGTAATTTTGATTGCGTTTTCCTGATGATTAGTGATGTTGAGCACCTTTTCCTGTACTTGTTGGCCTTTTGTATGTCTTCTTTGGAAAAATGTCTATTCAGAACCTCTCCTCATTTTTAAATTGGGTTGTTTGCTTTTCTGTTAAGTTATATAAGGGTTTAAACAATATATTGTAGATTATAAGTCAACTATATTCTAATGGAAAGTAAAAGTTTAAAAAATTTTGGTAAAATCGCAGGATACAAAACATACAAAAATCTGTTGCATTTCTATATACTAACAGTGAAATATCAGAAAGAGAAATTAAGGAAACAATCTCACTGTTGCATTAAAAAGGATCAAATACTTTGGAATAAGTTTACCTAAGGAGATAAAAGACCTGAACTCAGAAAACTATGAGACTGATGAAAAAAAACGAACAATGGCACAACAAATGGAAAGATAGACTGTGCTCTTGAAATTGGAAGAATTAATATTATCAAAATGACCATACTACCCAAAGCAATCTATAGATTCGGTACAACATCTGTCAAAATACCAATGGTATTTTTCATTCACCTAGAACAAAAAAATTTTAAATTCGTATAGAAACAGAAAAGGCCCTGAATAAAGGACAGAGTTGGAAGAATCAGGCTCCCTGATTTCAGACAGTACTACAAAACTACAGTCATCAAAACAGTATGATACAGACGAAAAAACAAAACAAAACCAGACACATAGACCATTGGAACAGAATAAAAAGTCCAGAAATAAACCCATACACTTATGGTCAATTCATTTACAACAAAAGAGGTAAGAACATACGATGGAGAAAAAACAGTCTCTTCAGTGAGTGGTGTTGGAAAAGCTGGACAGACACATATAAAAGAATGAAATTAGAGCAATATGGGCTTCGCTGGTGGTTCAGATGGTAAAGAGTCTGACTCCAATGAAGGAGACCTGGGTTTGATCCCTGGGTTGGGAAGGTCACCTGGAGAAGGGAATGGCTACCCATTCTCAGATGGTAAAGAGTCTGCCTGCAATGCAGGAGACCTGAGTTCAATCCCCAGGTTGGGAAAATCCCCTGAAGGAGGGAATAGCAACCCACTCCAGTATTCTTGCCTGGAGAATTCCATGGATGGAGGAGCCTGGCAGGTGACAATCCATGGGGTTGCAAAGAGTCAGATACAACTGAGTGACTAACACTTCACTCACTAACATCATATACAAAAATAACTCAAAATGGA
>NW_011379546.1:22609-25470 GCF_000754665.1 Bison bison bison
ATATTTGCAAATGATATGACTGATAAAAGATTATTATCCAACATATCTAAAGAGTTCATAAAACTCAACATCATAAAAGCATACAACCCTATTAAAACATGGACAAAAGACCCAAATAGATATTTTTCCAAAGAGGACATGCAGATGGCCAACAGACATGTGAAGAAATTCTCAGTATCGCTAGTCATCAGGGAAATGCAGATCAAAAGCACAATAAGATACTACCTCACACCTATCAGAATGGCTATCATCAAAAATAAATAACAAATGTTGGTGAGGATGTTGAGAAAAGGGTACCCTCGTACACTGTTGGTGGGAATGTAAATTGGTGTAGACACTATGGAAAACAGTGTTGCAGTTTCTAAAAAACTAAAAATAGAACTACCATATGACCCAGCAATTCCACTCCTGGGTATATATTTGAAAAAAAAAAAGGGACTTTCCTGGTGGTGGGACTTCTCTGCTTGTCCAGTGGTTAAGGACTCTGTACTTTCAGTGTGTGGGGCATGGGTTCAATGCCTGGTTGGGGAAATAAGATCTCATCTGTTGTGTGGTGTGGACAAGAGATTAAAAAAAAATAAAATGAAATATGTGTGAAAAAAACAAAAACACTAATTTGAAAAGATACATGCACCTCAATGTTAATAGCTGCATTATTTACAATTTATAAGATATGGAAGCAACCTAAGTGTGTATCAACAGATGAATGGATAAAGAATATTGGTATATATGAAATTGAATATGATTCAGCCATAAAAGAATGAAATTTTGCCTCCTTTGGTGTTTTTGATGTTGCAATTTATCTCTTTTTCTATTGCATATTTATTAGAAAATAATTTACAGGTATAGCTACTTGTAATACTTCATCCCTCAACTTTATTAGTAATATTTAAATGGTTAACATACTACTATATTACAGTATTAAGTTATTCTGAATTTGACTATATACTTACCTTTACCAGTGTATTTTATATTTTATATATTTTCATGTTACTAATTAATGTACTTTTATTTCAGCTTCAAGAAACATTTTCCACATTCCTTATAAAGCAGGTCTGCTGCTGCCTGCCGCTTGCTGCCAAGTCGCTCCAGTCGTTTCCGACTCTGTTCGACCCCCCAGACAGCAGCCCACCAGGCTCCCCCATCCCTGGGATTCTCCAGGCAAGAACACTGGAGTGGGTTGCCGTTTCCTTCTCCAATGCATGAAAGTGAAAAGTGAAAGTGAAGTCGCTCAGCCGTGTCCGACTCTTAGCGACCCCATGGACTGCAGCCTACCAGGCTCCTCCATCCATGTGATTTTCTAGGCAAGAGTACTGGAGTGGGGTGCCATTGCCTTCTCCGATAAAGCAGGTCTATTCAAGGTCTGATCATGAAATCCCTTAGTTTTGTTTTTCTGGAAATATCTATATTCTTCATTTCTGAAGGACTACCTCACCAGATAAAGAAATTTTTTTTAGCCTTTTTTCTTCCTTTCAGCATTTTGAATATGTAATCCCATTGTCTCCTGGCCTGAGAAATCTGCTAATAGCCTTATGAGGGTTCCCATGTAAGTGATAAGCTTCTTTTCCTTTGATGATTTTAAGATTCTCCTTGTGTGTGATTTTTGACAGTTTTATTTTAATGTGTCTTGGAGAAGATCTTGAGTTGTATTTATTTGGAGACCTAGAAGTTCCATGAGGGCTTCCTTTGTGACTCAGATGGTAAATCTCTCCCAAAACTTCGGATGTTTTCAGCCATTATTTCCTTAAATAAGCTTTTTCTTCCCTTTTCCTTCTGGGATTTCAATAATTTGCTCATTGCCTCTTTTGATTCTAGTGCATAGTTCAGCTTGGTTTTCTTTACTTTTTTTACGTTTTTTTCTTTGTTCCTCTCTGGCTGGGTTATTTGAAGAGTCTCTCTGCTACTTTACAATTTTTTTTTTTCTTCTTATTGATCCATTCTGATATTGACACTCTCTTTATTGTATTTTTTCATTTCATTCACCATATTTGTCACCTCCAGAAATTTCATTTGGTTCTTTTTCTTTAAATGATTTTTATCTCTTTGTTAAATTTCTTATTTTGTTTGTGTGCTGCTTTCCTGATTTTGTTGAATTGTCTTTCTGTGTTTTCTTGTAGCTTGTTGAGTTTCCTTAAAATGGCTATTTAAATTCTTTATGAGATAAATTGACTATATGCTTTTTGAGTTGATTACTGGAAAAACCTTATGATCCTTTAGTGGTGTCTTGTTTCCTTGATTCTTTTTGTTCCTTGAAATCTTGCACTGCTATCTTTGCATTTAAAGAAGCAGTCACCTCCTCTAGCCTTAACTAACCTATGAATACAGCTGCTCTGTGCTTCTTGCTCCCTCTTCTGGTAGAATTCTTAAGCTTGTATGCCTTCTCTGAATTCTGCAATGCACCAGTCCAAGTTCTGGGACCCTCCCTTTTGTTTTCCCAAGGGTAGTGCTAAATGCCCAGACTGTGGTTTCTCCTTGGCATGCAGATTTGAGTGAGCTTTCTACACATGCTCACTGCTGTTGCTGCTGCTAAGTCGCTTCAGTCGTGGTCTGACTCTGTGCGACCCCATAGATGGCAGCCTACCAGGCTCCTCCGTCCTTGGGATTCTCCAGGCAAGAACACTGGAGTGGGTTGCCATTTCCTTCTCCAATGCATGAAAGTGAAAGTGAAAGTGAAGTCGCTCAGCCGTGTCCGACTCTTAGCGACCCCATGGACTGCAGCCTACCAGGCTCCTCCATCCATGTGATTTTCTAGACAAGAGTACTGGAGTGGGGTGCCATTGCCTTCTCCAACATGCTCACTAGCCATCTGCCAAAACTCACTCTTAGTGTCATTCAGAGTGCCCATAGGGGATCAGCCATGA
>NW_011379546.1:26076-26710 GCF_000754665.1 Bison bison bison
TGGGTGATTATTTGCTTGTTCATTCTCCAGGGGCTCCCAGACCATAGCCTAGAGAGTCTGGAATTGGTTCATGGTGCATTTCAGAGTCCGCAGCTGGGCTCAATGACTGAGTGGCTATTATCTGAAATACAGGTGAATAATATTCTTCCTGAGCCCCTAGGAAACAGGTGCTAGATCCCGCTGTTCCTACAAAGGTACTTTTGCACATAGATGGATACAAAATTGCTGTTGCTAAGGGAGGTATATGACTTTTTGTTGCTGTTCAGTAGCTAAGTTATATCTGACTCTTTGCCACCCCATGAACTGCAGCACCTCTGGCACCTCTGTCTTTCACTATCTCCCAGAGTTTGCTCAAATTCATGTCTATTGAGTCAGTGATGCTATCTAACCATCTCATCCTCTGCTATGACCTTCTCCTTTTGCCTTCAGTTTTCCCCAGCATCAGGGAAGTAGAGGTAGATGTTTTCCTGGAATTCCCTTGATTTCTTCATGATCCAACAAATGCTGGCAATTTGATCTCTGGTTCCTCTACCTTTTCTAAACCCAGTATGTATATTTGGAAGTTCTTGGTTCACATACTGCTGAAGTCTAGCTTGAAGGATTTTGAGCATAACCTGGCTAGCATGTGAAATGA
>NW_011379546.1:26988-29698 GCF_000754665.1 Bison bison bison
ATTAGCAGAAAATTGCATTAAAGATTTACTGAGCAAGGCCCTGCCCACCAAAGCAAGACCCAGTTTTCCCCACAGCCAATCCCTCCCATCAGGAAGCTTGCACAAGCTTCTTATCCTCATCCATCAGAGGGCAGAAAGAAGAAGCAAGAACTGCAATCCTATGACCTTCAGAACAAAAACCACAATCACAGAAAACTAACCAAAATGATCACATGGATCACAGCTTTGTCTAACTCAATGAAACTATGAGCCATGACATGCAGGGCCACCCAAGATTGACAAGTCATGGTGGAGAGTTCTGACAAAACATGGTCCACTGGAGAAGGGAATGGCAAATTACTTCAGTATTCTTGCTTTGAAAACCCCATGAACAGTATGAAAAGGCAGTAATATATGACACCAGAAGATGAGCCCCCTAGGTATGCTACTTGGGAAGAGCAGAGAAATAGCTCCAGAAAGAATGAAGAGGCTGAGTAAAAGCAGAAATAATGCCCAGGTGTGGATGTGTCTGGCGATGAAGGTGAAGTCTGATGCTGTAAAGAACGATAATACATAGGAACCTGGAATCGAGGTAAATTAGATGTGGTCAAACAAGATGGCAAGAGTGAACATCAACATTTTAGGAATCATTGAACTAAAATGGATGGGAATGGATGAATTTAATTCACATGACATTATATCTACTATGGTGGGCAAGAATCCCTTAGAAGGAATGGAGTAGCCCTCATAGTCAACAAGAGTCCAAAATACAGGACTTGGGTGTAACCTTAAAAATGACAGAATAATCTCAGTCCATCTCCAAGGCAAACCATTAACATCACAGTAATCCAAGTCTGTGCTCCAATCACTAATGCCAAAGAAGATGAAGTCAAATTGTTCTATGAAGACCTACAAAATCTTCTAGAACTAACACCAAAAAATACACCCTTTTCATCATAGGGAATTAGAATGCAAAGTATTCCAAAGTCAAGAGATACCTGGAATAACAAGGCAAGTTTGGCCTTGGAATACAAAATGAAGCAAGGTGAAAGCTAACAGAGCTTTGCCAAGAGAATGCACTGGTCATAGTAAACACCCTGTTCCAACAACACAAGAGATGACTCTGCACATGGACATCACCAGATGGTCAGTTCTGAAATCAGATTGATTATATTCTTTTCAGCCAAAGATGGAAAAGTTTTATACAGCCAGCAAAAACAAGACCCGGTGCTCACTGTGGCTCAGATTATGGACTTCTTATTGCAAAATTCAGACTTAAATTGAAAAAAGTAGGGAAAACCATAAGGACATTCAGATATGACCTAAATCAATTGCCTTATGATTATACAGTAGAAATGACAAATAGATTCTAGGGATTAGATCTGGTAGACAGAGTTCCATAAGAACTATGGAGGGAGGTTTGTAACATTGTACAGCAGGTAGTGACCAAAACTATTCTGAAGAAAAAGAAATGCAAGAAGGCAAAATGGTTGTCTGGGGAGGCCTTACAGATAGCTGAGAAGAGAAGAGAAGCAAAAAGCAAAGGAGAAAGGGAAAGATATGCCAATCTGAATGCAGAGTTCCAAAGAATAGCAAGGAAACATAAGAAAGGCTTCTTAAGTGAACCATGAAAGAAATAGAGGAAAACAAAGAATGGGAAAGACTAGAGATTCCTTCAAGAAATTTAGGAGATACTAAGGGAACATTTCATGAAAAGAAGCACACAATAAAGGACAGAAAGAGTAAGGACCTAACAGAAGCAGAAGATATTAAGAAGAGGTGGCAAGAATACACAGAAGAACTATACAAAAAAGATCTTGATGACCCAGATATTAACGACGGTGTGATCACTCACCTAGAGCCAGACATCCTGGAATGTAGAAGTCAAGGTGGGCCTTAGGAAGCATCACTACAAACAAAGCTAGTGGAGGTGATGGAATTGCATCTGAACTATTTCAAATCCTAAAAGATGAAGCTGTTAAAGTGCTGACCTCAATATGCCAGCAAATTTGGAAAACTCAGCAGTGGCCACAGGACTGGAAAAAGTCAGTTTTCATTCCAATCCCAAAGAAAGGCATTGCCAAAGAATGTTCCAACTACCATGCAGTTGTGCTCATTTCACATGCTAGCATGGTAATGCTCAGAATTCTTTAAGGTAGGCTTCAGCAGTATATGAACCAAGAACTTCCAGATGGATTTAGAAAAGGTAGAGGAACCAGTGATCAAATTGCCAACATCCGTTGGATCATAGAAAAAGCAAGAGGATTCCAGAAAAACATCTACTTCTGCTTCATTGACTATGCTAAAGCCTTTGACTTTGTGGACCACAACAAACTGTGGGAAATTCGTAAAGAGATGGGACTACCAGACCACCTTACCTGCCTCCTGAGAAACCTGTATACAGGTCAAGAAGCAACAGTTAGAACCAGACATGGAACAACAGACTGGTTCCAAATAGGAAAAGGAGTATGTCAAGGCTGTATATTGTCACCCTGCTTATTTAACTTACATGCAGATATATCATGCAAAATGCCAGGCTGAGTACATTACAAGTTGGAATCAAGATTGTCAGGAGAAATATCAAGAACCTTAGACATGCAGATAAAACAAAGAGGAACTTAAGATCCTCTTGATGAAAGGTGAAAGAGGAGAGTGAAAAAGCTGGCTTAAAACTCAACATTCAAAAAACTAAGATCATGGCATCTGGTCCTCTCGCTTCATGACAAGTGGA
>NW_011379546.1:30239-32224 GCF_000754665.1 Bison bison bison
CATTTGAAAAGACCCTGATTCTGGGAAAGACTGAGGGCAGGTGAAGAATGGGGTGACAGAGGATGAGATGGTTTGATGGCATCACCAGTTCAATGGATATGAGTTTGAGCAAACTCTGGGTGATAGTGAAGGACAGGGAAGCCTGGTGTGCTGCAGTCCATGAGGTTGCAAAGTGTTGGACATAGCAACTGAACAACAAAAATGTATATAGGTGAAGGACATCTTTTCTCCTTCCAGTTTTATTGAGATATAACTGGCATATAGCTGTATAAGTTGTACAGCATAATGTTTTGACATATATATCATGAAATGATTATCACAATAACTCTTGGAAATATCTATCATCTGATTTAGATGCAAAATTAAGAAATAAAAAAATTTCCTTATGATGGAAACTCAGAATTTACTCTTAGCAACTTTCATATATAACATACAACAATGATAAATTATATTTATCATTTTGCACATTACATCTGTAGTACTTATTTTCTTAAAACTGGAATTTGATACCTTTTGAATGCCTTTATCCAATTCTCCCTCTCTCCACTCTCCTACTTTGGTAACCACAAAGCTGATCTCTTTTCTTATGAGTTCATTTGTTTTTGAATTATAATTGACCTATGTTAGTTCCTGTTACACAACATGTTTTGTTGTTTTTGTACATTTCAAAATGATCACATTTAATTTAGTTATGATATATCACCATACAGAGATATTACATAGCTATTGACTATATTCTCCATGCCCTCACAATGGTATGTGACCACCAGGAAGACCATAGTGTAGAGAATATAGTCTGATGCCTCTGAACTATGGTGCTGGAGAAGACTCCTGAGAGCCCCTTGGACAACAAGGAGATCAAACCAGTCAATCTTGAACTCAACCCTGAATACTTGTTGGAAGGACTGATGCTGAAGTTGAAACTCCAGTATTTTTGTCAGCTGATGCAAACATCAGGGAAAGTCCTTGATGTTGGGAAAGATTAAGGGCAGAAGAAGAAGAGGGCATCAGAGGATGAGATGGCTGGATGGCATCACCCAGGCAATGGACATGAACTTGGGCAAGCTTCAAGAGATGGTGAGGGACAGAGAGGCCTGGTGTGCTGCAGTCCATGGGGTCACAAAAGGACATGACTGGGTGACTGAACAACAACAAATATTCCCCATGAAGGGATGACTTATTGGAAAAGACCCTGATGCTGGGAAAGAATGAAGGCAAAAGGAGAAGGGGATGGCAGAGGGTGAGATTGTTGGCATCATTGTCTCAATGGACAGGAATTTGAGCAAACGCTGGAAGATAATGGAGGACAGAGGAACCTGGTGTGCTGCACTCCACGGAGTCACAAAGAGTTGGATTCCACTTAGGAACAGATAAGTGACAGTGAAAAGTAAAAGTTGCTCAGTCATGTCTGACTTTTTGCGACGGCATGGACTACACAGTTCACGGAATTCTCCAGGCCAGAATACTGGACTGGGTAGCCTTTCCCTTCTCCAGGGGATCTTCCCAACTCAGGGATCGAACTCAGGTCTCTTGCATTGCAGGCGGATTTTTACCAGCTGAGCCACAATGGAAGCCCAAGATTACTGAAGTGGGTAGCCTATCCCTTCTCCAGAGGATCTTCCTGACCCAGGAATCCAACCGGGGTCTCCTTCATTGCAGGTGGATTCTTTACCAACTGAGCTATCAGGGAAGCCCAGCAACTGATAAACAACAATATTCTTCACACTGTACATTTCATACCTGTCACTCACTTATTTTGCTTCTGGAAGTCTCTACCTCTTCATCTTCCTCACCTATTGCTTTCTTCACCCCACTCCCCTTCCCTTGGCCACTACCTGTTTGTTCTCTGAATCTAAGACTCTGTTTCTGTTTTATTGTTTTCATTTGTTTTGTTTAAACTCCACATATAAGTGAAATCATATAGTATTTGCCTTCCTCTGAAATAAGTCACTGAAATAAGTGACTTATTTCACTTAGCATCCTAC
>NW_011379546.1:32548-33312 GCF_000754665.1 Bison bison bison
ATTGATGCCTTTGAACTGTGGTGTTGGAGAAGACTCTTGAGAGTCCCTTGGACTGCAAGGAGATCCAACCAGTCCATTCTGAAGGAGATCAGCCCTGGGATTTCTTTGGAAGGAATGATGCTAAAGCTGAAACTCCAGTCCTTTGGCCACCTCATGTGAAGAGTTGACTCATTGGGAAAGACTCTGATGCTGGGAGGGATTGGGGGAAGGAGGAGAAGGGGACGACAGAGGGTGAGATGGCTGAATGGCATCACCGACTCGATGGACGCGAGTCTGAGTGAACTCCGGGAGTTGGTGATGGACAGGGAGGCCTGGTGTCCTGCAATTCATGGGGTTGCAAAGAGTCAGACACGACTGAGCAACTGAACTGAACTGAACTTTTTGACACTGGGAAAGTTGTTTCACCATTCTAAGTTTCAGTTTCTCTGCTGATAGAATGGAAGAGTGAGACCAGAGGATCTCTAGGGTCCCTTCTGGTTCAGATACTCTAATTCACATCGTAAAGAGAAACCAGGAGTTTGTGCCTTATAAAAACTAGGATTTCAGAATAGGGAAGGTGGCAAGGATTGAAAGTGGGCAATTCAGAACAGGTGCACCAAAGTGAGGTCAACATTAGTAGAAAGGGGATATATGTACACTTATGGGTAATTGGAGAAGGAAATGGCAACCCACTCCAGTATTCCTGCCTGGAGAATCCCAGGGATGGAGGAGCCTGTTGGGTGCCATCTATGGGGTTGCACAGAGTCAGACACGACTGATGCAAG
>NW_011379546.1:35284-35688 GCF_000754665.1 Bison bison bison
ATTTCTGTCCTTTATCGAGCCCATCTTTGCATGAAATGTTCCCTTGGTATCTCTAATTTTCTTAAAGAGATCTCTAGTCTTTCTCATTCTTTGTTTTCCTCTATTTCTTTGCACTGATTGCTGAGGAAGGCTTTCTTATCTCTCCTTGCTATTCTTTGGAACTCTGCATTCAAATGGGTATATCTTTCCTTTTCTCCTTTGCTTTTCATTTCCCATCTTTTCGCAGCTATTTGTAAGGCCTCCTCAGACAGCCATTTTGCTTTTTTGCATTTCTTTTTCTTGGGGATGATCTTGATTTCTGTGTCCTGTACAATGTCACGAACCTTCATGCATAGTTCATCAGGCACTCTATTTATCAGATCTAGTCCCTTAAATCTATTTCTCATTTCCCCTGTATAGTCATA
>NW_011379546.1:35867-38607 GCF_000754665.1 Bison bison bison
AACTGTTCAACTTCAGCTTCTGTGGCATTACTGGTTGGGGCATAGACTTGAATTACCGTGATAGTGAATGGTTTGCCTTGGAAATGAACAGAGATCATTCTGTTGTTTTTGAGATTACATCCAAGTACTGCATTTTGGACTCTTTTGTTGACTATGATGGCTATTCCACTTCTTCTAAGGGATTCCTGCCAACAGTAGTAGATATAATGGTCATCTGAATTAAATTCACCCATTCCAGTCCATCTTAGTCTTGCTTAGAGCAATTTAATATAGAGAAAGGAGTGACAGCAAATGGGATTAGAAAGCATTTTCAAAGTGTATTATGTATCCACTATTTGCAAAGTATATAAGTAAATTGTAGAAAAGCTTTCATGGACTCAAGGACCTCTAGCACACTCTATAGCTGGCAGTCCTTCTCATTTCCAGGAAATCTGTATATTTTGATTGGCCCATGCTGATCCAACTGCTTATCAATCTTCCTTACTTAATGGTTACTATGTTTCCAATCCTGTCCTAGGAAACCCTACAGGGAGATAAGAGGAACATAAAAGTTGTTTTTATCCTCTTTATGACATCATGTTTTTAACTGTTGGTACAATATTATTGAGAGAGTCATTTCCTAGGCAGGTTGATAGGGAGTCTAGGGGTCCCCAAGGAAAGAGGGGTCTGGAATTCTCAAGGAGGAAGAAAGGACAAAGTTTTTTTCTTTCTCCACATTCCTTAGGATTATATAACAATAATGTATCCTGCCTAAGGACAGTCTCTGGATTAAACCTTCTGTTATCTTAAAATGTAAATTATGGGAGTAGACCTGGTCTTTACAAGGATGTATCCTGCCTGAGGACAGTGTTATCTTAAAATGTAAATTATGGTCTGATGAGGTCTTTACAACCTCCAGACATTCTTTGGATTATATAACTTCATTGTTAACACTAGCAAGCGGGTACTCTTTCTGCCTCCTTCTGATGCCTATGTCAGAAACTTTCTCTATCTCCTTTATACTTTAATAAAACTTTATTACACAAAAGCTCTGAGCGATCAAGCCTGTCTCTGGCCCCAGATTGAATTCTTCTCCTCTGGGGGCCAAGAATCCCGGTGTCTTTGTGTGATTCAACAACAACCTTTCAATTGTGGTATTTCTATTTTCCATACCAAAAATTAGGATTTGTGGTCTGATAAGTATACATGTCCCTATGGAGACATTTTTCTCCATAGGAGAACAACTGTAAAAAACTGTAGTATAATAAAATAAAAAAAAAACCAGGATGTTTTGGGGAGAAGTGAGATAGAGCTTGGGGGTTAACAGATACAAACTACTATGTATAAAATAAATAAGCAACAAGCATATATTGTACAGCACAGGAAAATCTAGCCATTATTTTATAATAATTTTCAGTGGAGTACAATTTATTAAAACATTGAATCACTATGTTGTGCACCTGAAACTAATACATTATAAATCAACTATACTTCAATAAAAAAATCTGTGTCACCATCCAATATACATTTATCAATATTTACTTCATTTTTCATTTTATTTTTTATATTTTACTTTTAAATTTACCTGAGTTTTGCTGTGTTAAGTAATGTATAAGAAACATATGTATTATAATTCTCCCAAAAGTTTAACTAATTTTCTCATTATCATTATTATATCTTTCTCCTGTTACTATTGATTAAAATTCTACCTACATTCCATGATAAACATGTGTATTTCCTCCCCCAGAAAAAAGATGTTTTTTAAAAAAATAATAGGGAATACAGATACATGCATAAATAGAATATATTATACACGATTGCTAATTAAGTGTCAAAGGAGTGGGACAGACAGAGTGCTACAAGGAAGACTTCTTTTATATGGAGTGGTCAATAAAATCTTCACCAAAGAGTTAAGATATATAGGTTTGGGGAAAAGAGGGGGAAATCATTCTAAACATAAACATAGTGTTTATCAGAATATTGCTCCATATTGGAGGGAATCCCATATTGGGAAAGTGTTAATATCACAACTTAAAAGGTTTATGGTGTGGCCTAAGTAATGAATCCAAGTCTACATAGCTCAGTATTCTAATCTGACTTTGTGTTACATTGAGCAACAAATTAACTTTCTTTGAGCCTCATTTATCCATATTAGGAGAAATACCTCAGGGGTGGTTACTAGATGGCATGAAAGCAAACCACCAGATAATGAAGGTGATATAAAAATGCCAGAAATATATAAACTTGTACAGAAGTGTACCAACTTACAGATATCTACAACTCCTATAGATGCAACCAAATGCTAGATCCTGTCAGACTGTAGTCTGCTAAGGTCAGGTAAGCTTTGTCCTTCATTTGGCTTCTGGCTGAGTCCCCAAGGAGTTATCTTTGTGTTTATAGAGATCTGTTTTCTTCTGTGGAATTGACAGCTGTTTAGTGGGTCACTTAAGATGCCAGGTTCAATCAAGAGAGAGCCAGGAGATTCTTCAAATTCATAGAATACAGTAATGAATTTATTCAAATGAATAATTTTAACAAATGAAAGTTTCACATAAAGAACTTGGAAAGATGTATACGGTGGTCTTACAATGTATACAATAATATTGGGATAAAACTTTAGAACTGGAAAAAACATTATGAAAACTTGAAGTCTCTCTGTCTCTCTTTTTGGGGCATGTGGAATCTTAGTTCTCCTACCATGGATCACAGCTGTGTCCCCTGCAGTGGAAGCATGGAGGCTTAACCACTGGACCACCAGGGA
>NW_011379547.1:0-5313 GCF_000754665.1 Bison bison bison
TGAGGAAAAGCAGAGGAAATCCATTTCCATAGGTGTCAACTGGGCACCCACTTCTAGAAGCATTTGCTCAGAGTCCTACTGGAAATTTCCTCCATCAATAGGGCTGAGGACCAGACATTTTTTCAGGCTTGTGGACACATCACAGACAGCCCTGGGGCAGAGTCACTGGCATCCGTGCCACCCCAAGACACACTCATGGAAAACTCAGACTGTGACCAGGAAACCTGGCACGTCCGGTTCAGAACATTTAGCAGCTCGGAGGAGTCAGACCCCATCGAGGATCTGAGGAGACTCCGTGAACTCTGCCATCTGTGGCTGAGGCCAGATCTTCACACCAAGGAGCAGATGATGGACAGGCTGGTGCTGGAGCAGTTCATGATCTGCATGCCCCTGGAGTGCCAGGTCCTGCTCAAAGAAAGTGGGGTGCAGAGTTGCAACGCCCTGGAGGACGTGCTGAGAAATAAGCAGAAACCCAGGAACTGGGTGAGTAGGACCTTAGTGATGGGTGTGGGATGAGGAGACACGTGCAAGCTGCAGGGATCACAAGATAGGACCTGCGGGTTTGGCTATTCCCAAACAGGTGAGAGAAGTTCACAGTTGGGCAATTTGGGAGATACTTTTGGCTGTCTCAACTCGAAGGATGTAGATCTTCTACAGCAAACGGGAGCTTCTATTGTCAATGCCATTGGATGCCTGAAAGCTACATTCCAGGTCTTATAGAGACTGATCTTGATTGATTTCTCCCCTCACCGACCATAGTCTGCATACAAGGGAAGAAATGTCTTGTGTGTGATCCCAACATTGAGATGGTTGAAGCCAAGGCCTGTCACATGGACGATGAGAGAGACCCATGCGGGGAGCCCCAACCCCCCTCAAGGGTCATACCTCCAGAGGATGGCGAGGAGGGAAGCCAAGAGCTGCAGAATCTGCCAGGAGCCACAGACCTGTCTAGGGAGCAGGTGAGAGAGTGGAAGCAGGTAGAAGAGAGTCAGTTGGGTGTGGCTGCTGGAGCAATGGGGAGATTTGGCAAAGGACAGGAATGGGCTCATTGCTTCCAGAAATTCCCATGGATACATTCAGTTCCGAGGCATTTTTTCTAGTAACTGTGAGAATGAAGCTAATCCATCTTTGTCCCTCTGCCATGAAAGCATCTATTCTTAGGAGTGGGGAGAAGGGAATCCTGTCTTCCTGACATGATGCTAGGTTCAATTTGCTGCAGGTAAATGCACTGACAGCGGATTTACCCAAGGCCACTTTGCCCAAGGGAACTTCATATTTCAGAATATGATCATTCCTTGCAACTGAAGGAGTGACTCCAAAGTGGATTCAAAATGCCCCCCAGTAGACATTGGGCTTCCCTGGTGGCTCAGATGGTGAAGAATCTGCTGAGAATGCAGGAGACCTGGGTTGGATCCCTGGGTCAGGAAGATCCCTGTAGACGTAATGGCTACACACTCTAATGTTCTTGCCTGGAGAATCCCATGAACAGAGGAACCTGGCAGCTATAGTCCATGGGGTTGCAGAAAGTCAGACACAACTGAGCGACTAACACTTTCCCTTTCAGACATTGAAAAATGAATGGAAAACAGTTGATTTGTTCAAATAAGGTTGGGTATGGGCAGGGGATGCTATTGACTTGCATGGAGTAGAGACCGAGAATACTGGTTGTCATCTTCCTATGTACTGGGTAACCACCATCACAAAGATACATCCAGGCAAAGTCTCCAACAATGATGGAGTCAAGAGAGCTGGACCTAGAGTTCTTTACTTCCAGAGTCAGGGGGCAGGCAGGAGTGGGTATGATTTGGAGAGACCTATGCATAGAGAAGTCAGAGTGCCAACTGGGATGTCCTGATTTGATTGCAAGATACAGTCTGTATAGATCCAGGACAGCCTTGAGTATCAGGAGATGATTATCAATCAGGGTGATGGGGTGGACCAGAAGAAGTCAGGGCATATCCCCTAAAATGACATAAGTTGAAGTCTTAGATTAAGATACGAAGCAGATGGGGAAACAGGAAAAAGTTTTCCACAGACTAAGGTAGATGGGTTATTGACTCTGCTTGTTAGTCCCTTGTCAGGAGCAGAGAGCTCTCCCACCAGGGACTGTTCCTGAAATAGGTGAGCTGGAGGGTCAGACGCCCAGGGAGAAGTTGGAGAAGGACTTGCTGGAAGACACGGGAGAGCCAAAAACCCTTCCATCTCAAGCACCTGAACTTCTGAAGGGTCCTGGTGAGTATTCAAAACTGTGAAATTCAGCAGTTAGTGACTCCCTCATATGGTGGCATGGGGCTGGGTAGCCAGCATCATCATGCTTGGATGGGTCGGATGGAGATCACTGTCCAGTGCCAACCTTCTCCATCATCAACATTCCAGAGTCCCACAGTCCAAACTCTGAGCCTCGTTGCTTGATGGGAACTTCTCAGCCAACATCAGGGTTCCAGTGAGGCAGGCAGCACAGAAAATGCTCCTTGTTAAATGTGGTGCTGAATGTCTTTCAGCAGATTCTGGGAGCATAGAGAGACAGAAGAATCCTCAAAAAGGAACTGGTATTTAAAATGTGGCTCCTGAACCCTTTCCTTCTATGTTTCAGAAGGAGACGTTTCCACTACAAGAGGATCCAGATGAGGGCCTCTGAAGAATCGAAGACGTGTCAAAAGGAAACGGGACAGCAGTCCCACTTGCCAAGACGTGTGTCAAGAAGCAGCCACGTGTTTGGACCAAGAAGAGTTCTCAGGACAGCTTGGGTCCCGTTCCGTTGGTGCATCTGGCACCGTGGGACCCACCAGTCTTCCTGAGGGAGCAGAAACCCTGGGACGGGCACCCTCTGAATGCAAGGTGTGCAAAAAGAGCTTTCCTTATCAATCTCAGCTTACCGTGCACCAGAGGACACACACAGGAGAGAGGCCCTTCCAATGCGACATCTGTGCCAAAGGGTTCATACAGCTTTCAGATCTGCGGGTTCACGAGCAGATCCACACTGGTGTGAAGCCCTACAGCTGTGATCTCTGCCTCAAGAAGTTCACCCACGACTCCACACTGCACACTCACAAGAGGACCCACACCCAGGAGAAGCCTTTCCACTGTGAGCACTGTGACAGAACTTTCGGCCACCGAGGGAACCTCAACGTTCACCGACGCACCCACTCTGGCCTCAAGCCCTACGTGTGCCCCGAGTGTCACAGTGCCTTCCGTCAGCTGGGCACATTCACACACCACCAGAAAATCCATTCCAGGTGACTGGCTCAGGACCCTGCCCTCAGGTCCGAGTGCCTTCTGCTCCGAGAAGGAAATTTGGGATTATTTGTCACTTATGTGATACAAAAAAAGCGTGACATGTGAAGAACTTACGATCACACTGGAACCCGATCCAGTCACATGACTGTGGTGAATATTGAGTGATGACTTATGTTTCCCTTCAGATTTTGTTTTCTACTTTAGTGTAGCCTGTGTTTTTGTCATAACTTTTGGCTCTGTGTTGTTCTTCTTCAGAGAATGCAAGTCTCATTAGTTTTCAGTACTTCTTTATGAAACTGAGGTGACTGCTGATTGTCTCCCCATTAGGCAAGATTTAATTGTACAATAGGATGCTCTTAGCAGAGTGGCCAGATGAAAAAGAGGATCACCAGTGAAATTTAAATTTCAAATAAACAAAGACATTTCTGTCAAACAAGTGTCCTGTGTATTTCCCCTTCCAAGATTTTTTTTCTTATTATTTTTAACTTTACAATCTTGTACTGTTTTTGCCATATATCAACATGAATCCACAACAGGTATACTCATGTTCCCCATCCTGAACCCTCCTCCCTCCTCCTTCCCCGTACCATCCCTGTGGGTCGTCCGAGTGCAGTAGCCCAAAGCATCTACTATCGTGCATCGAACCTGGACTGGTGACTTGTTTCATATATGATATTATACATGTTTCAATGCCATTCTCCCAAATCATCCCACCCTATCCCCAAGATTTTTTTATATGGAGTAGATGATAGCTGCGGTTTGTTACATGGCCATTATTATGTGGAGATATCATCCTTCTGTAAGGCTTCCCCAGTGACTCCGCGGTAAAGAATCCGCCTGCAGCACAGAAGACCCAGGTTCGATCCCTTCATCAGGAATATCCCCTGGAGAAGGGAATGGCAACCCACTCCAATATTCTTGCCTGGAGAATCCCATGGACAGAGGAGCCTGGCAGGCTATGGTCTGTTGGGTTGCAAAGAGTCGGACATGACTGAAGCGACTGAGCACCCACGTGAGCATTTAAAGCAACTGTATTCTTTTGAAATTATGAACTGTTAGGTAATGTAATATTAACGCCCTTTTGAACACTGAGATTCTAGGGTGTCTCTGCTTGAAAAGATTCTTCAAGGTAGCACTCTTTCATCCCACCTGGCTCTCCTCCAGCAGAAATTAAGAGAGGTCATTTGGAGCAGAATGGAGATAATGAAGTATTTTTTTTCAAAGAATCAGCATTTTCTTCTATTAATTAGCCTGGGAATTTGTTGGGGGCGGCAAACTCAAGGATGATATTGTAATAGATATTGGTGTCTGGCTGCTCGCACTTAAAAGCCAATACAGAGGCCAGGTAGGGGAAAGGAAAGTTAGCTTTATTCTGGATGCCAGCAACTGTTGAAAGTGAAAGTGAAGTCATTCAGTTATGTCCAGCTCTTTGTGACCCCGTGGACTGTAGCTTACCATGTTCCTCAGTTGACGGCATTTTCCAGGCAAGAGTACTGGACTGGGTTGCCATTTCCTTCTCCAACAACTGTGGAGGCGGGCCAGACGTCTGTCCAATGGCTGACTCCCCCCACCTCCCACCCCGGACAATTAATGAGCAACAGCTTTTATAGATGGAGGGAAGGGGCTACAGGCAGAAACAGCACAGTCAGCTCTGACAATCATCTTGAAACTGGTCATCACTGGTCTGATCAGTGTCATCTTGATTGTTGTCAATACAGTTAACCTTCAGTTCCAAAGTCCATTTGTTTTCATTTCTTGGGTCAATACTCAGAATTGTGGCAGCTTCTCTCATGGTTTCCCAGGAGGCTCAGTGGTAAAGAATCCGCCTGCCAATGCAGGAGATGTGGGTTTGCTACCTCAGTGGGAAAGATCCCCGAGAGAATGGAATGGCAACCCACTACAGTATTCTTGCCTGGAGAATCCCATGGACGGAGGAATCTGGTTGGCTACAGTCCATGGGGTCAGAAAGAGCCACTTCACTTTCTTTTACTTTGCAACTCCATGCACTGCTGCATGTCAGGCTTCCCTGTCTTTCATTATCTCCCAGGAGTTTGCTCAAACTCGTGTCCATTGAGT
>NW_011379548.1:0-526 GCF_000754665.1 Bison bison bison
TAGGAGCCTCTTTCATCAGGCACAAATTTTATTGTCTTACTTTCACTTTATGTTCAAGAATATTTGTACGTTTATCATATCTTGTTAAAAGACACATATTTCCTCCCCACCTGCCCTTGGTGAACAAGGTTTTAAATAGAGATTTAGAAACATCTGGCAAACCACCCAAACTCAGGGTGAGATTGGGTAACTCAAGAAAAAATACACAAGAAGTATAGATATTGCTAAATATGGGGAATTTGAATCAGAGGGTAGGCAAATAAGGAAGACTAAATTATCTCTTTATATTTGAATCCAAAGGGATTTGCAAATAATCCTGAAGAGAAAGCAAAATGTAGGGAGAATTAAAAATAATTTAGGTACTGGAGGAAGAAGACTGTATGATTCTAATATAACAAGGACCAAAGAGATAATATTACAGGTAAGCACATTTCTGTACAGTAATAGGAAAACTCCTCTGGTTCTCCATAAATGTAAGAGTGTTACTGAGAAAGTGGGAAGTCTTTGCCAAAAAAAGTTAGTGCAA
>NW_011379549.1:0-780 GCF_000754665.1 Bison bison bison
AGACACTGATGAAAGAAATCGAAGATGACACTAACAGATGGAAAGATATACCATGTTCTTGGGTTGGAAATATTTTCAACATATTTTCAAAATAACTACCAAAGGCAATCTACAGGTTCAATGCAATTCCTTTTCAAAGAACTAGAACAATAAATTTTTTTAATTTGTATGCAGGGACTTCCCTGATGGTCCGGTGGCTAAGACTCCATGCTCCCAATGCAGGGAGCCTAGGTTCAATCCCTTGTCAGGGAACTAGAACCTGAATGCCACAACTAAGACCTAGTGAGCCAAATAAATATGTAAGTAAATAAATATATATATTTTTAAAATCTGTGCAGAAAACACAAAAGACCCTGAATAGCCAAGGCAATCTTGAGAAAGAAAAACAGAACCAGAGGAATCAGACACCCTGGCTTCAAGCTATACTACAAAGCTACAGTCATCCAAACAGTCTCAAACTGGCACAAAGGCAGACTTACAGATCAATGGAACAGGGCATAAAGCCCAGAAATAAATCCAAACACCTCGACAGAGAAATGGATAAAGATGTGGTGTGTGAGTGTGTGTGTGTGTGTGTGTGTGTGTGTGTGTGTAATGGAATATTAGTCATAAAAAAAGAATGAAATAATGCTACTTGCAAGAACATGAATGAACCTAGAGATTATCATACTAAGTAAGTCAGACAAAAGACAAATATCATATGGTATCACTTATAAGGGGAATCTTAAAAAAAAAAATGATACAAATGAACATATTTACAAAACAGAAACAGACTTACAG
>NW_011379550.1:0-744 GCF_000754665.1 Bison bison bison
CACTAGTCAACTCTCAGGCAATCAGCCTCTGTAAGAGAAGGGATTTTTGTCTCTTAGGTTTGGCACTCAAATCAGTGTTTGACATATAATCTAATCATGGCTGATAAAGGTAAATTCCCACACTGGATTTCAGGGCTGGACTTTAGTCTCAGACAGGAACATGGATACCAGGAAAAGGAATTCCCTAGAAACAGGAAAGCAGACTATCAGGTCAGCATTGTTGTAGCTGATCAAGATAGCACTGTCAATTGTGGAATTTGATGATTGGAATTCAGTTTCAACAGGAAAAATGGGAAAGGGCTAACAGCATTCATCCAAATGTTGATTAGCAGGGTTTTTTTTAAGGATATAGAGTCTCCCTTTAAGAATGCTACTGCTGCTGCTGCTGCTGCTAAGTTGCTTCAGTCGTGTCCAACTCTTCGAGACCCTGTGGACTGCAGCCTACCAGGCTCCCGCGTCCCTGGGATTCTCCAGGCAAGAACACTGGAGTGGGTTGCCATTGCCTTCTCCACCCTTTAAGAATAAGTTCCTCTAATTATACGTATTTGCTGTTCAGTGAAGTTACATTACCCACTGTCCCCTTTTTAAAGGCTTCCTGTTTTTCATTTGAGAACCAGATCCATTCTGGTGGCTTCCCTGGTGGCTCAAAGAGTAAAGAATCAGCCTGCAATGCAGGAGACTTGAGTTCAGTTCCTGGTTGGAAAGATCCCCTGGAGATGGAAACCCACTCCTGTATTCTTGCCT
>NW_011379551.1:0-923 GCF_000754665.1 Bison bison bison
GCCATCCAGCCATCTCATCTTCTGTCATCCCCTTCTCCTCCTGTCCCCAATCCCTCCAGCATCAGAGTCCTTTCCAATGAGTCAACTCTTCGCATGAGGTGGCCAAAGTATTGGAGTTTCAGCTTTAGCATCAGTCCTTCCAAAGAACACCCAGGACTGATCTCCTTTAGAATGGACTGGTTGGATCTCCTTGCAGTCCAAGGGACTCTCAATTACCTATGGCTAAACAGACTAAATAACTTGTAAAACTTTTATTAATAGTGTATATAAAAAAATTTATATTTTTTACTTATAGCTCACTGTGGTATTATTATGATAGAAACAGAAATGAACCAGTTATTTGCATATCTATTTCCAAACCCTTTAGAATTAAAGAAAATTATCTTACTAAAATAATCATTCATGTTTAAAAGCTAATAAATTTTCAGGAAAATATTTAATAAAATTTATGTAAGAATGATACATATTAATTGACTTTATAAAAGAGTTCAAAATAATAAGAACAATATTTAAACATTTTCCAAATTATCTTTTTTTTGTTTCTTTACTTTCAATTACCGTGTAATTATTTGCTTAGGATTCAGAATACACCCCTTCCATCAGTTCAGTTCAGTTACTCAGTTGTGTCCGACTCTTTGCAACCCCATGAATTGCAGCACGCCAGGCCTCCCTGTCCATCACCAACTCCCAGAGTTCACTCAAACTCACATCCATCGAGTCGGTGATGCCATCTAGCCATCTCATCCTCTGTCATCCCCTTTTTCCTCCTGCCCCTAATCCCCTCCCAGCGTCAGAGTCTTTTTCCTATGAGTAAACTCTTCGCATGAGGTGGCCAAAGTACTGGAGTTTCAGCTTTTAGCATCATTCCTTCCAAAGAACACCCAGGGCTGATCTCCTTTAGAATGGACTGGTTGGATCTCCCA
>NW_011379552.1:0-899 GCF_000754665.1 Bison bison bison
ACGAAGCGGGCTTCAGGAAGCAGGGCGCTCCTGTGCCCCCCCCCCCCGGGCTGCGCTGTAGCAGGAGGGGCTCATGTGGCACAGGGGGGCTTCCTGCTGTGTGGTGACTCTGCCAGGTGGGAGACATGGGTGAAGCCGGAGCCCCTGCCTCTTGTGGGAGGGCCTGGCTGTGCCACCTGCCCCCAGAGACCAGAGAGCCAGGTTGACCTCCCACCATGGGGCCGGCCATGTGCCGTTGGACCTGGGGCAGCGGTGGAGAGACCGCGGGAGGGCCTGCACCCCTGCACCCCAAACCTCCAGGTAGCCTGCCTCCTGCTCCGAGCGGCCACCCAGCAGTGGCGGTGAGGGGCCTTCAGCCTGCTCTCCATGCTGGGCCCGGCTGGGCCCGGCAGGCAGCCTGACAGCCGGGAGTCGCTTACGTACCGTCCCCCGGGCCCCAGCACATGGCCTCAGGCGAGAGCGCAGCCCAGAGTGGACTCTCTGCACCTTCCTGGGCCCTTACCCGTCCAGGTGGGGTCTGGGGGCTCTCGACCTGGCGCCTCACAGGTGCCCGCGTTGCCACCCCGGTGCCAGACACCTGTGTCCAGATCCTGCCTCCTGCAGGGCTGTGGCTAATTTTTTGAAACACTTGGGATAGCACGTGAAAGAACTGACAAAAGATTAATCTCCAAAATATACAAGCAGCTCATGCAGCTCAGTACCAGATAAACGACCCAGTCAAAGCGTGAGCAAAAGAGTCAAACAGACGTTTCTCTAAAGAAGACACCAGTTCAGTTCAGCTCAGTTGCTCAGTCGTGCCCGACTCTGTGACCCCATGGACTGCAGCACACCAGGCCTCCCTGTTCCTCACCAACTCCCAGAGCTTGCTCAAACTCATGTCCATCGAGTCGGTGATGCCA
>NW_011379553.1:0-730 GCF_000754665.1 Bison bison bison
CTCTAATTTTCTTGAAGAGATCTCTAGTCTTTCCCATTCTGTTGTTTTCCTCTATTTCTTTGCATTGATGGCTGAAGAAGGCTTTCTTATCTCTTCTTGCTATTCTTTTAAACTCTACATTCAGATGCTTATATTTTTCTTTTTCTTCTTTGCTTTTCACTTCTCTTCTTTTCACAGCTATTTGTAAGGCTTCCCCAGACAGACCTTTGGCTTTTCTGCATTTCTTTTTCATGGGGATGGTCTTGATCCCTGGCTCTTGTACAATGTCACAAACCTCATTCCATAGTTCATCAGGCACTCTATCTATCACATCTAGGCTCTTAAATCTATTTCTCACTTCCACTGTATAATCATAAGGGATTTGCTTTAGGTCATACCTAATGGTCTAGTGATTTTCCCTCCTTTCTTCAATTTAAGTCTGAATTTGGTGATAAGGAGTTCTTGATCTAAGCCACCGTCAGCTCCTGGTCTTGTTTTTGTTGACTGTATAGAGCTTCTCCATCTTTAGCTGCAAAGAACATAATCAATCTGATTTCGGTGTTGACCATCTGGTGATGTCCATGTGTAGCGTCTTCTCTAAATATACATATGGAAAATTCAATCAGAAAAAAACATATCTTTTTACAAAGGAGTTTGCCTTACAAAGATAAATTGAGAAATTGTCTGCACATCTGCAAGAGATGTGCAGATGCCCCATGGGGGCATGTGAGCTTCCAGGAAAAAAAAAAAA
>NW_011379554.1:0-909 GCF_000754665.1 Bison bison bison
GGCTTACCCTACACTGTCCTGACACAGACGTCCCGGGTTTCCTACCTCACCTTCCTTGTGATCCAACAAGAGTTTATGGAGGACCATCCAGGTGACGCTAGTGGAAAAGAATCTGCCTGCCAGTGCAGGAGATGTAAGAGACACAAATTCGATCCCTGGGTCAAGAAGATCTCCTGGAGGAGGAAATGACAATGCACTCCAGTATTCTTGCCTGGAGAATTCCATGTACAGAGGAGCCCGGTGGGCTACAGTCCATGGGATAGCAAGGAGTGGGACATGACCAAAGTGACTGAACAAGCACACATTCTGTGTGCAGGCCTGTTTGGAGGGAGGAGGGGCAACCCAAAGTGTAAGATGTGGTCCCTAAACTTGGAGATTCGATTAAGACAAATGCCTTAAAACAGCATGGAACAGTGCACGGCAGAATATAAACAAACAAGTGCTCAATTTTGTGGCACAGCCTGTATGTCCTATCAGGAAAGTGGGAGAAGAGCAAGGCTGGACAGCCAAGAAAGTGTTCAAATTTAAGCATTGAGCAAGGCTACACGGTGCATAATGGGCAGGATTTGCTGATGGGAGCAAGGGCCAGATTAGGGTAAGACATGAGCAAAGGGCTCCCATGCAAGCTCCACTCGATTTTTATTTCATACTAAAGTGTAAATGACTGATGAGAGCTTAAAAAGTAACCTATCAACTGTACTTGCATTTTACTCGAAAGCCTTCAACGAAGAGGCTGCAGCCTCATGATACGATTCATCCACCCTGAGTTGGAACAGAATATTAGAGTAAAAAACATAAACTCATCCCTCCTCCCTGACTGTTCCATTTGCACGTTTTCCTATATAGAACCACGCATGAATATGCCAGCTCCGCTGTGCAAATATTTTCCTTGATCCGAGGTCAGAGCCC
>NW_011379555.1:0-826 GCF_000754665.1 Bison bison bison
GCCGTCTTTGGGGTCGCACAGAGTCGGACACGACTGAAGCAACTTAGCAGCAGCAGCAGCAGCAGTAGGCTTCAAAGGAAATAATGGACTTGGACTTTGAAAGATAAGTGACCTTTGTGTGGGTGGAGATGAAGTTAACAGTCATTTCAGGCCGAGGTTGAGCTCTAACACCTACACTAGGTCTGCGTAAAGCACCTAGAGCAAAGATGATGGGGAGGAGCCTTGGGAGATGGATGAGGCTAGAGGGAGAACAAGCGACAAATCACACAGAGAGTTTAATGAATGCCTGCTTTTCCATCACTCGAAAGTTTTCAAGGTTCTGAAGTAGGGGAAACTTAGATGGGCCTTAGAAAATACATTGGATAATGAGGTAAATGTAGTGTCTCAATGTGAGTGCACCTAGGTATGGGAATGGGCAGAGTTGTCTTTACCAAGGGTTGCCTGGTTACTGTAACTTAGGGAGACTGTGACATCACAAAATAGCAGTGGGGAGGATGGGTGGGGATGTGAAAGGATGGAGGGTGAGAAAATGGGGCCATGAGAGATTTCAGAGACCCTCTAGTAAATAATTACTTTTTGCACTTGTGCCCCAAGGGAGGTTGTTCAGAAAAGAGATACATTCCCTGACATATCTATTCATGTGTCTGAGTGGCTGAGGGGCCCATGATGAGGTGGAGTGGAGAGGGAGCGGGGAGGAGCCATGATGCCACACAATGGAGGTATGATTTGTCTTCCCCACATGGGGCCTTTTAGTCAATCAGGGAGCACCTTCTGCTGACACGTGAACAGTGATGTCAGGGATGACTAATACAACCCTCCATCTTCA
>NW_011379556.1:0-948 GCF_000754665.1 Bison bison bison
GGACTGTACAGTCCATGGGGTTGCAAAGAGTCGGTCACAACTGAGTGATTTTCACTTTTATTGACACAGGATACAACCTGGATGAACCTAGAAAATGTTATGCCCAGTGAAAGAAACCAAACACAAAAGGCCACATATCGTATGACTTCATTTCTATGAACTGTCCAGAAGAGGTAAATCCATGGAGTCAGGAATCAGATCACTGGCTGCTAGGGGCTAGGGGGAGGTGGGGGGGGGATGGGGAGTGAGTGCCTAATGGGTGGTGGGGGAGGTGGGGTTCTTTTAGAATGATGGGAATGTTCTGGAACTAGACAGAAGTGGTGGTTGCACAACATTAAGCGCCACTGAATTGTTCACTTAAAAATGGCAACGTTCATGTAATGTGAATTTCACCTCAATTCAAACAAAACATTCAGTATAGGCCCTTCATACAGAATAAGCTCTCAAAGCTATGAAAGGTGCTAAAAAAATCAGAGTTCAGCAGGTAAAGAGGCAGAGATGACACATTCTAGGTGTGGGCAAGGGTTCAAAGAGAGGGTGCCGTGAATTCTGAGACTGCCGTTCACTCGTGGCTTGTGTAGTGGAGAGGAGAAAGCTGCAGGGATGGCAGGGGCTGGCCCCAGGAGTCTGAAGGGTGATGGGTGACACTTGCAGGATTCTTACAAGGTTCAGGCTTAGGACTTTTTTTTAATTAAAAAATATTTATTTATGTTTGGTTGCATCAGGCCTTAGTTGTGGCATGTAAGCTCACCAGCTGTAAGCTTAGTACCTGCAATGCGTGGGCTTAGTTGCCCTGCGGCATGTGGGATCTTGGCTCCCCGACCAGGGATTGAACCCACATCCCCTGCATTAGGGAGAAGGTAATGGCAACCCACTCCAGTACTCTTGCCTGGAAAATCCCATGGATGGAGGAGCCTGGTAGGCTGCAGTCCATGGGGGCGCTAGAGT
>NW_011379557.1:0-525 GCF_000754665.1 Bison bison bison
CAGTGTTAGCAAAAAAAAATTTTTTTTTTTTTTAATGTGGAAAGTATTGTTTTCAGTGTCTGTTTAGGCCTGAAATAGCATGCTTTATGTCAAAGGATGAAACTACCAGTTGATACCTGAAGCAAAAGCAAAATGCTGAATTTGTCACATACTTGATGGAGAGAGCTATATGATCAGGCAGTTTTTCGAAGCAGAGCAGGAAACTGGCCTTACGTGAAGGTGTTTGGTAAGTGTTGAGTTCTTGGATTGGCGGACTTCCAGGAGTGCCAGTGGGATGACATTGGCAATGGAAACTGGCTTCTCAGGTGAAGCTTTTGCTGTCTGGATGGCAGGACAGAGGCACCATCCATGAGTATCTCTGTTCCAGATTGGCTGATGCTCAGGAGTGTTGGTCACTGATTGGTTGCCTTATAGAGGCGCCTTCACTGTGGCAACTTGTCAATCATTGGTTAAAGGAGTTTCAAACCAATTCTCTGGTTTAAAGGCTATTTCAAGCTGTCATATATTAATTAAGCATGTTTAAAG
>NW_011379558.1:0-896 GCF_000754665.1 Bison bison bison
GGAGCACATGTATACCTGTGATGGATTCATTTTGATATTTGATAAAACTAATACAATTATGTAAAGTTTAAAAATAAAATAAAATTAAAAAAAGAAAAAAAATAAAGATACTTATATGTAAACAAACAAACAAAAAAAACTTACAGTCCAGTCCTTGACTTTATGTGGCAGTGTCCCTGTATGTTCTTAGGCCCAACAAGTCAGAATTCATCCGCATTCCCTTGCTTCCTTCAAAGGCTCTTACCGATGAGGCTTCCAGTTAATAAACTCCAATTTTATTTTTAAAAGAAATTCCACAGAAGTCTTGAAAGCCTTTACCTTGTTTATTCAGATGTATAAAAAGTAAATACATAGGGGAAGAGAGATCATTATCTGCCCTACACACGCTGAAGCAGTCCTGCAGCTACGGGATGCTGAAGGATGGACCGAGAGCAGCTTTGAGTCCACAGTCCCCAGCGCTGCTCAGCCACCAGCCAGGGCAGCTGCAGACAACAGCCTTGGGTACCAGGTACACAAACAGAAGACATCTCCACTGTGGCTGGGTGGCTCCCCCATGCGGGGTGGAGGGATTGGTGGGGGGAGAACCAGAACAACTGTGCAAACGGCTTCGCATGAAGAGCAGAACTGCAACACTTTCATTTTGCCAAGTGTGACTCCAGTCCTGCTGCTCAGACCCGCACAGCCAGCCAGGGCACTCGCCACAGCGAACCTCCCCTCCTTCTGCTGCCATTTGGGGAAGCAAGCAGGTGCTGTGTTTTGTTCACACTTGGAATCAGCTTTCTAGGAATCCTCTCAGTGGCACATAGATGGGCAGGAGTGCGCCCCAGCGGTTAGGAACGTGGGCCTGCACAACGAGCTGCCAGAGCTTAAACCTTGCCTCTGTGACTCTGTGTCCC
>NW_011379559.1:0-884 GCF_000754665.1 Bison bison bison
GCTTTTGATCTTCACTTGTTCACTTCACAAGTTTGTCTGTTAAATCCAAAGTGAGCACAAGTGTTTGAGAAATTAAATTACTTTTCCATTGACTCTAAAAAGAATCCGCCTAAGACAACAAAATTTTATGTCACTATGAAAAAATTACTTTTTTCCCCAAGTTTATATTTACAATTGATAGGTTGCATTAAATAGTATTATAGTAAATTCATCCTGGACCAATATGGAAATCTTCAGGTATATGAGAAAATTCATAGTAAATGTTAATAGAAGAAATAAAACACACTAACTTATATTGACAGTAAACTGCACACGACAAAACTACAAAATTTGAGTGGAGAAATTAGATTTGATAGATTTACGACTGCAAAAGAACACTCAAAAAGGCAAAAGCTGTAAAGTGTAAAAGTGGATATGAAAAACAAATAGACTGATTACTCAAAGGAAAATGTAATATAAAATGTTTATATACAGTAGTTGATACCTGCTGAATATTTTCAAATAAAATTCCAATGTAGACAAAATTTCTTATTTATATATTTACATTTATTAAAAATAATTGTCAAAGCATCCTCAGGATTAAAACAGTGGGATAAAAGGAACAGGTGAAGCATCTTCTTCATGTGCAAGATACATCTAAAACAAGTTACATTGTTTACAGAAGAGTGTAACAATTTTTCTAACATTTTATTATAATACTTGCTCAGTCTTCTCAGTGATAGTTAAAATCATAGATACTGAGACAGATGCTATTAAATCTGAAAAAGTTGAAACTCAGTTTACATATGTTCTGATAGTTATTAATATATCAAAGTGTACTGCAACCCATGCTTTGAAAGTTCTCCCATATCTTGTGTAACTCTGTATATTATGGAATTTTCATA
>NW_011379560.1:0-750 GCF_000754665.1 Bison bison bison
CTCCTGAGTAACCTGTATGCAGGTCAAGAAGCAACAGGTAGAACCAGACATGGAATGGTTCAAAATGGACTGGTTCAAAATGGTTCAATGGACTGATTCAAATTGGGAAAGGAGTAAGTCAAGGCTGTGTATTGTCTCCCTGCTTATTTAATTTATATGCATAGTACATCATGCAAAATGTCAGGCTGGATGACACAAGCCGGAATAAAGATTGCTGGGAAAAATATCAATAAATTCAGATATGTAGATGACACCAGCCTTATGGCAGAAAGCAAAGAGGAACTAAAGAGCCTCTTGATGAAGGTGAAAGAGTAGAGTGAAAAAGCTGGCTTAAAACTCAACATTCAAAAAACTAAGATCAGGGCATCCAGTTGCATCATTTCATGTCAAATAGATGGGTCAGTGACAGGCTTTATATTCTTGGTCTCTACAATCACTGAAGATGGTGACTGCAGCCTTGAAAAGATGCTTGCTCCTTGGAAGAACAGCTATGACAAACCTAGGCAGCATATTAAAAAGCAGAGATATCACTTTGCCAACAAAGGTCCATCCAGTTAAAGCAATGGTTTTTCCAGTAGTCATGTATGGATATGAGACTTGGACTATAAAGAAAGCTGAGCACAGATGAATTGATGCTTTGAACTGTGGTGTTGGAGAAGACTCTTGAGAGTCCCTTGGAAAGCAAAGAGATAAAACCAGTCAATCCTAAAGGAAATCAACCCTGAATATTCATTGGAAGGACTGATGCTG
>NW_011379560.1:4866-5115 GCF_000754665.1 Bison bison bison
GAGTGCAATTGTGTGGTAGTTTGAACATTCTTTGGCATGTCTTTCTTTGGGATTGGAATGAAAACTGACTTCCAGTCCTGTGGCCACTGCTGAGTTTTCCAAATTTGGTAGCATATTGAGTGCAGCACTTTCACAGCATCATCTATCAGAATTTGAAATAGCTCAACTGGAATTCAATCACCTCCACTAACTTTGTTCGTAGTGATGTTTTCTAAGGCCCACTTGACTTCACATTCCAGGATGTTTGGC
>NW_011379561.1:0-524 GCF_000754665.1 Bison bison bison
ATGCAGAGCTTCTGTAAACCCAGCCTGAGTTTTTCCTTCCTTAGTCAACTGACTTTAAGGAACTGGCCATGATTCTATAGGTGTGGGTTAAGACAGAGAAAATGACATAGCAAGGTGAGTGGTCATGGGTATTTTGACCACTTCTCTATGCAAATTACATCACAGGGACATTATAAGAGCTTTCAGGTCATTTATGTAGAGTTGCAACTGGGGATTTAAAGACCCTGAAGTCATCATTTTCTTTCACTGCTTTCTACAGCATAGTTCAAAGCAACAAACACACACTATTATACTCCTTATGTGCTGCATGTTAAGTCGCTTCAGTCATGTTCAACTATGATTCCATGGACTGTAGCCTTCCAGACTCCTCTGTCCATGGGATTCTCCAGGCAAGAATACTGGAGTGGGTTTCCATGCCCTTATCCAGAGGATCTTCCCAACCCAGGGACTGAACTTGTGTCTCTTCTGTCTCCTGCATTGGCCAGCAGATCCTTTACCATTTTGACCAAAGTATCTTAAGGTAG
>NW_011379562.1:0-881 GCF_000754665.1 Bison bison bison
AACACTGAACTTGAGAAAACAAATCCTGTCTTTGCAAATTTAAAAAGAAAAGAAAAAATCTAAGATGCCCATAGGAATGAAACATTTGCAATACTCTATATTCTCTGTACTAGTTGCCTTCACAGAACATGCCAACTTCCTGAAAATAACACAGGCTGAAACTGTAAGTCCTTTAAGCTACCACATCTCAGGGGTTTGCAGATAGCTCCCCCTACAGTCCTAGTCACCATGTCACTCAGAGCATAGAAGTACTTGGTCAAGTTACTTCAGTGGGCTTTTTCCTCAGGTGAAAGGAAGTTTCACTCTTCCTAAATTCAGATGCAAAACCTTTGATGCCTGAAACAAGATTGTTTCCAGACATGTACTTCAGGAGAAGCTGGAGTCCTTGGTTGGGGTACTGCACATACCAGTAAAGATTAGGTTGAAGAGAAAATGAGTAGTTGCACCTCAGCCCCCTGAGGGGCTCCTTCAGAGACAGTGATGTGGCAATCGGGCTGGGTCATTGACTGGGCTCCTGAACCATTAATACTGAATCAGAGAACTCAGCTAAACAAAAGTCTCTATTCAAAGTCAAACCAGAACAATGTTCCGTGTGTGGACAAGAGAGTAAAATGGAACAGTACTCACTCAGCAGCAGGAGTGCCTCAAGCATCAAGGTGAACACCAAGGTCATGGTGGAGCAGTGAAGAGGCAGTGAGCTGCTTTCTGGGTGATTCCCTACAGACAGGAGTCTCATGACTGGGGGACTTGAATCCAAGTTGCTCTGTGGTTGAGGAGGAATGACAGATGATATCTATTTCTTCTTCTGATGCAGACTGTAGAGGGAGCTAGGAAGAGAGGCTGTCTTAAAACTTCCTGTCTCTAGTGTCTGAGATGCTTTA
>NW_011379563.1:0-868 GCF_000754665.1 Bison bison bison
ACCAGTTTAGTTTTGTTACAGTTCACATTTTTTCCAATGTTTTGTGTATGAAAATGGAAATGCTAACATTCTGATGAAAGAACATTAGCAAAATTCTCCGGTTTAATTTCAGAAAATGATTTGCTTGAGTGAATTCAGATTTTTAAAATTAACATTGAGGAAGCTTCATAACATCTGGTTGTTCACAAACTGCTATACGTGACTTTCCTCTCACCCTCTATCATTTATTATACTGCTTCCTAATGAAATGTATTCGAGGATCAACCAGGTACACTTATAGGAAGTGCCCAGTTTGTATTATTTCAGTTGCTGAAAGTGGACTTTTAGTAGATTTTCAGAAAACATCAGTTATGAATGAAATAGCCAGCTTTTTAAGCCTCTCTTCTGGTATAACCTCTTCTCAGTATATTGCAGAATCTTTTATGCTTTAAAGCATTGGTCTTGCCTCACACTTTGTATTCTTTCCTTGAGTGACTTTTGCCGATAAAATACAGGGCTACCCTGTGCTGTTCGTAAGAAATATATAATTTCCAGTTTGGGGTAGTCTTAGTGTGGAAAGTACCCTGCCAAAAAGAATTGAACTATAAAATTACAATCTTATCAGTTAAACTCTTAAAAAAAAACAAAACTACAAAATTCAGTTCTTCAAATACATTTGAATCAGTTCTAATTAGGTGGATGAAACTGGAGCCTATTATACAGAGTGAAGTAAGCCAGAAAGAAAAACACCAATATAGTATACTAACACATATATATGGAATTTAGAAAGATGGTAATGATAACCCTGTATGTGAGACAGCAAAAGAGACACAGATGTATAGAACAGTCTTTTGGACTCTGTGGGAGACGGCGAGGGTGGGATGATTTG
>NW_011379564.1:0-743 GCF_000754665.1 Bison bison bison
GAAGAGATCCAGATGATAGTAAGTGGGTTGTCTGTGTGTATGTAGAGATGGTATCTGAAGATATCTAGAGAGGTGAGGGTTTCTGAACTTACTGTTGTGATTTGGGAACCTATCACATCTGTTTACTACTGATATGGAAACTGTGGTTTTACATTGCCTCTTAAGAACCACTTTAGTTTTACAATTTGAACCATAATCCTGTTAACCTTCTAGGCTTTTGCCCCATTTACTAGTCCTCTTTTAGGTCTGTTCTTTCTTCAAGGGTGTGATGGGTCCCATGTCTCTTACATCTCATTGTTTGTTTATTTTCACCTTCATCCATGCCCCTGTACTTTTCCTCTCTCTTGGATCCATGTTCTCCCTAATCTATACACACACTAGTGATTATAATAAGGAAGGTGACACTGACAATTGCTTGATGTATATGCATATGATATATATATTTAGTAAATACATACTAAACGTATATATCATATGCATATACATCATATGCTATGTTATTTTGGAGAAGGCAACACTCCAGTACTCCAATACTCTTGCTTGGAAAGTCCCATGGGTGGAGGAGCCTGGTGGGCTGCAGTCCATGGGGTCGCTAAGAGTCAGACACGACTGAGAGACTTCACTTTCACCTTTCACTTTCATACATTGGAGAAGGAAACGGCAACCCACTCCAGTGTTCTTGCCTGGAGAATCACAGGGACTGGGGAGCCTGGTGGGCTGCCGTCCATGGGGTCACACAGAAT
>NW_011379565.1:0-663 GCF_000754665.1 Bison bison bison
GTCGCTTCCCTGGTGGCTCAGCTGGTCAAGGATTTTTCTGCAATTCAGATTTGGGTTTGATCCCAGGGCTGGGAAGATCTCCTGGAGTGCGGAACAGCCACCCATCCCAGTGTTCTGGCCTGGAGAATTCCATGGACTCTGTAGTCAATAACGTCACAGAGTCAGACACAACTGAGCAACTTTCACTTTCTCCTTAGTCACTTAAGATTCTTTTTCTTAAGCTGTGAGTTGCTATGTCAACAATCTATTTTGCCTAAAACTTTCTTTAAGCCCAGAACTAACGATTACACAATAAAACATCTTGCTCAGGTTTATACTTTTCCTTAAGCTCTCTGCTAATTATATAAGAACAAAGTATCTTGCTCAATGACATGACTCTTAACAGGAACACTTTCCTTCTGGCTAATCCTGTTATCTTAAGATGTGTGTTGTAGCAGCTGGTCTGGTAAAATCTTTACAACCTTGAGACATTCTTTTAATCTGTTAATTTGTTAGTAGCCAACTGAAAAAGTGTGTAAGTGCCTTCCTAAGACTAGCAAGGGCACTCTTTCTGCCCGCTTCTGATGTCTGTGTCAGATTTCTTTATCCACTTCCACTTTAATAAAACTTTTGCTGTACAAAGCTCTGAGTGACTGAAGCTGCCTCTTTGGTCCCGAAGTGAAA
>NW_011379566.1:0-778 GCF_000754665.1 Bison bison bison
GCTTTCATGGGGTCGGAGAATTGTAAATGATCAAATGATTCATTTCAAGGTAAGGGACTGAAATCAAACCCTCTGATTGTTCTCAATTGGAATTTTTTTTTTTTTTTTTAACCCAGCATGAAGAAAACTGATTTCTGATAAGCCAGAGCAGTAAGCAGAGAGTAAATCAGGTGAACCTGGAATATTACTGCATTAGATAGTTAAAAGTACAAGACAGGGAATGTGCCTTGTTCAAATTTGTACCTTGCAGTATCATATAGCGGTACTAATCAACTGATGGTATTTTTCAGTATCCATAATAGCAATGGATTTAGCTTAAAAAACACTTTGAAATGCACCAATGTCTTTAATATTCATTACTTAACACAAATGCCAGTAGATCAAAGCTTTGTATATGATCCTTATTTTGCAAATAAGGAAACAGACTTTGATAATTTAAGAAATTGCTCCAAGTCACAGACCAGTTCAGTTCAGTTGCTCAGTTGTGTCCAACTATTTGTGACCCAAAGGACTACAGCACGCCAGGCTCCCCTGTCCATCACCAACTCCTGGAGCTTGCTCAAATTCATGTCCATCAAGTCATTGATGCAATCTAACCATCTCATCCTCTGTTGTCCCCTTCTCTCCCTACCTTCAAACTTTCCCAGCATCAGGGTCTTTTCCAATGAGTCAGTTCTTTGCATCAGGTGGCCACAGTATTGGAGTTTCAGCTTCAACATCAATCCTTCCAATGAATATTCAGGACTGATTTCCTTTAGGATTTACTGATTGGATCTCC
>NW_011379567.1:0-628 GCF_000754665.1 Bison bison bison
GACCCCATAGACAGCAGCCCACCAGGCTCCCCTATCCCTGGGATTCTCCAGGCAAGAACACTGGAGTGGATCGCCATTTCCTTCCCCAATGCATGAAAACTGAAAAATGAAAGTGAAGTCGCTCAGTCGTGTCCAACTCTTAGAGACCCCATGGACTGCAGCCTACCAGGCTCCCTGTCCATGGGATTTTCCAGGCAAGAGTACTGGAGTGGGGTGCCATTGCCTTCTCCGAACCATGGTAAAGCAGAGAGGTGGCAGGCGCTGGGTGTCTGGACAAACGGCTTTGTGAATGTAAGTCGTGGCATCCAATAGGATAATAATAATAGCAGCAATAATAATGGTAATGATGTTGTCGGGGTGTGTGATTTAGGCAAAAATATTTCTGAGGTCTTGGCTGCATCTCTACGACTCTGAAGGACTGTCCCGGGTCAGGGCTGCGGCCTCTGAGACTTAGAGGGCCAGCCTGGTGCCCACGGGCAGAAGTCCCGGGAGTCAGAGCTGCACTTAATGTAAAGAAAGAACTTTCCACCAGTGGACATATTGGAGAGATAGAAGGGCTCTGAAGGGCGGGGCTGTGGGGGGCGTGGCTCCGGGGCGGGGCTCCGGGGCGGCGCTCTGAGGACCGGCC
>NW_011379568.1:0-522 GCF_000754665.1 Bison bison bison
ATAAACTCTAAATGGATTATCGAGTTAAATGTAAGGCCTGAAACCATAGAACTCCTAGGAGAAAACATACACTCTTTGATATTGGTTTTAGCAATATTTTTTTTGCATCTGTCTCCTCAGAAAATGGAAACAAAAGCAAAATAAACTAATGGGACCTCATCAAACTAAAAAGATTTTACACAGTGAAGGAAAGTACCAACAAAACAAAAGGGCAGCCTACTGAATGGGAGAAGATATTTGTAAGTGATATGTCTGAAAAGGGGCTAATATCCAAAATATACAAATAACTCATACAACCCACATTAAAAAAAAGATTTAAAAAAATGGGCATAGAACCTGAATAAGCATCTCCCCAAAGAAGACAACAGAAGGCCAAGTGGCGCATGAAAAGATGTTCACATCACTCATCATCAGGGAAATGCAGATCGAAACCACAACGAGATATCATTTCAGAACTGTCAGGATGGCTGGTGTCCAGAAGACGACAAATAAGGGGCACTGGCAAGGATGTAGAGAAAAGGG
>NW_011379569.1:0-673 GCF_000754665.1 Bison bison bison
GGATCGAATCCAAGTCTCCCACATTGCAGGTGGATTCTTTACCAGCTGAGCCACAAGGGAAACCCAAAATTAGTTGTAAAGGCATTTATTCCACTTCTCTAAGTACTGGGAATAAGCAACACTTTCTGAAACATCAGGAAAAGTCATTACTAGAGACGTTACAGTGAAAAGGAAAAAAGAAGAATGAGTTTTTCTCTTTCCCTTTTCTGAGAACAAAGATAAAGAGAACAGTGAGCATGACTGAACATTCCTAGTTTTTCTAACTTTACCTGTTCTCAACTTTGCATATCTGTAACTAAGTTGGTTTTTCTGTCCCCTAACTCTATAGGAGCCATAATTTATATTTTTTCCTTTGAATCTATGTTAAATACATGCCCTATATGGTGTTTACCCCTAGAACACCTTTTCCCTTGTAGTTAAATATCAGAAAGAAGGCTGCAGACTCACCAAACTGTCAGACTTAATTATTGGGTTATTATGCCAGTTTATGACTGTCTTTAAAAAAAAAGTAAGAGGAAGAAATCAGCTTTGTTCCTCATCATTGACTCCTGACTGTGAGACTGTTGCAGAGAGGAACCCAATTCTGACTCCATGTTGGAAACTTGTTTAACTTTTTTTTCATTGTCTTTTGTTATTATCAGTTCAGTTCAGTTCAGTCGCTCAGTCGTGTCCG
>NW_011379569.1:5078-5233 GCF_000754665.1 Bison bison bison
TCATTATATTGACCTTGCGAACAAAGAATAAAATCACAGTGATCCTTGAGACTGACCAAATTGCCCAAATGACATTCTGTTTTCTCACTGGCACCTACCTTCTTAAAGCTACGAGACCACCAGATTCCAGACTTCCAGCTACGTGAACACAGGAC
>NW_011379569.1:5333-5665 GCF_000754665.1 Bison bison bison
TCTCTCTCTTTCTCTCTCTCTCGCCTCGTTTCCAAGTCAGGCCATTGGCCTTGTGCCCTGTCTGACTTTGACTATTATTACTCTCTGAGAAAGTCATGAGAACAGGGACGCCTTTTCTCTTGGTCCTTTCTCCTCGCTTTCTCTCGCCCTTGTCTAACCTCCTTATTCAGCTGCAATAGGAAATTCTCAATCCCAGACCTCAAAATCTACTCCTCTAGGATGACTTCTCTGAAACCTAAAAGCCTTGGGCTTCCAAGGCAAGACAAAACCAAAAAGACTTATTTAATTCTAACATTGCCAGGCCTCATTACAGACTTGATAATAGGTCCCAA
>NW_011379569.1:9415-10050 GCF_000754665.1 Bison bison bison
TCAAATATCCATTCAGCCTTTAACATCCTTAAGCAAGCCATTCTCTCAGCCCCAGCTCTAACACTTCCTGACCTTTCTCTCCCCTTTATATTCTACACTACTGAGTGACACAAAGTTGCCCTAGGAGTTTTGGGACAAAATCAGGGCCCCTCCTTCACCCCTGTCACTTACCTATCAAAGCAATTAGATGCAGCAATTCAAGGATGGCCAGCCTCCCTACATGCTCTGGCAGCAGCCGCACTCCTCACTCAGAAAATTAAAAAACTTACTTTTGGTGCACCCACTGTCATTCGTTCACCACATGACTTTAAGGACTTAATTACTCACAAACCCAAGACCCTTCTATCTCCTCCACGCATCCAACTAATTCACGCCACCCTTCTTAAATCTCCTGAGTTCTCCTTTGAACGCTGTCCTACTCTCAACCCTGCCACCCTTATCCCTAATTCTTCTGAGCCCCCCATCCATAGTTGCAAAGAGGCATTAGAAGACCTGATGCCTCATTTCTCCCACATTTCCTCAACCCCTTTAAATAATCCTGACTTTACTTGGTATCGGAGAAGGCAATGGCACCCCACTCCAGTACTCTTGCCTGGAAAATCCCATGGACGGAGGAGCCTGGTAGGCTTCAGTCC
>NW_011379570.1:0-732 GCF_000754665.1 Bison bison bison
GATCTTTGTTTTCAGAATGTTGAGCTTTAAGCCAACATTTTCACTCTCCTCTTTCACTTTCATCAAGAGGCCTTATAGTTCCTCTTTATTTTCTGCCATAAGGGTGGTATCATCTGCATATCTGAGGTTATTGATATTTCTCCCAGTAATCTTGATTCCAGCTTGTGCCTCTTCCAGCCCAAAGTTTCTCATGATGTACTCTGCATACAAGTTAAATAAGCAGGGTGACAATATACATACTTGGCATACTCCTTTTCCTATTTGGAACCAGTCTGTTGTTCCATGTCCAACACTAACCTTTGCTTCCTGACCTGAATATGTGTTTCTCAAGAGGCAGGTCAGGTGGTCTAGTATTCCCGTCTCTTTCAGAATCTCCATAGTTTATTGTGATCCACACAGTCAAAGGCTTTGGCATAGCCAATAAAGCAAAAATACATGTTTTTCTGGAACTGTCTTCTTTTTTCCATGATCCAGCGGATGTTGGCAATTTGATCTCTGGTTCCTCTGCCTTTTCTAAAACCAGCTTGAACATCTGGAAGTTCATGTTTTACGTATTGCTGAAGCCTGGCTTGGAAAATTTTGAGCATTACTTTACTAGCATCTGAGATGAATGCAATTGTGCAGTAGTTTGAGCATTCTTTGGCATTGCCTTTCTTTGGGATTGGAAGGAAAACTGACTTTTTCCAGTCCTGTGGCCACTGCTGAGTTTTCCAAATTTGCTGGCATATTGAG
>NW_011379571.1:0-811 GCF_000754665.1 Bison bison bison
ATAGAATTCCAGTTGAGCTATTCCAGATCCTGAAAGATGATGCTGTGGAAAGTGCTGCACTCAATATGCATTATGCACTCAATATGCAATATGCCGGCTCCCGGCAATAAGTGATACTGACAAGGAAAGGCATCAAACAAGATCATTAATATAATAATTATGATTAATATATTAAGGGAAATGAACCCAAGTGAATTTTACCCAGAGAACTTGAATATATTTAAAAAAGAACATCCTATAAGTGAAAAATAAAATAGCTAAACTTAAGTATTATAGAGATGAGGTTAAAGAGCAGAATAGATACAACAGAGAATTGGTACAGTAGAAGTTATATCAGTACATCATACCTGAATTAAAGCATAAATAGGGAACCATTATTATAAAATATAGAAAATGGGTCAAACTATTATGCAATATGATGGGAAAGTAGAGTATATATGTAATTTAAGCCAAGGAGAAGAGACCTGTGGAGAGAAATTTCTAAAGCAATTGAAAGAGATCAATCTACACATTCAAAAGGCGCCATGAAGCCCAAACTTGAAAATACAATGAAAACCACACTGAGCATAACCTAGCAAACAGCTGAACATCAAAGACACACAAAAAGTACTAATGACAGTCAGATGGAAAAAATACATATTCCAATAAAGAAGCAGTTAAGATTAACTATTGATGTCTTGATAGAAAACATAAACACAAAAGAATGGCACCATTTAGTGCTGAAATGAAATAATTGTCATCCTAGAATTATGTAGCCAGTGAATTTTTTTGTTTTATTAATTTCAGTTCAGTACAGTTCAGTTGCTCATCC
>NW_011379572.1:0-649 GCF_000754665.1 Bison bison bison
GATTTCCTGGTTGGGGAAACTTATGTCTGTGTTCTGATGGATGGAGCTGGATCTCATCTCTCTGGAGGATAGTACAGTGTCCAATAGTGAGTTTTGGTGTGTCTATGGATTTGCTATGGCTTTTGGAAGTGTGTCTTTTTAATTTTCAAGGTTTCCTTCCTGTTTTGTTTGAGGATTAGTTTGGGGTGTCTTGCACTGGAGTTTGCTGGGTCTTGAGTGGAGCCTGGTCTCAGTCTCAGTCTCAGAGCCTGGGTGGGCTCTCATCTATTAAAGTTCCCTGTGGTCAGGAGTTCTGTGATGGTCAAAAGTTATGGAGTTGAGCCTCCTGTCTCTGGATTTTGGTCCTGACCTCTTACGATAGTATCAAGAGTTCTCTGCTGACACAGCATAGAAGACAAAACCCTTTGGTTAGTGGTGAAATATTTCTCCACATCAAGGAACAACCAAAGAGATTCACAGAGTTATATAGAGGTGATAAGAGGGAGGAAGGAGATAGAGGTGACCAGGAGGAGAAAAGGAAGAGTCAAAAAGGAAGAGAGCAATCAAGCCAGCCATCAAATCCCTAAGTGAAAATGGATATTAAAATTTAAACTCTTAAAGATACAAAGTAGTAACAAAAGATAAAAAGCAAAAATTAAAAACTTAGAAT
>NW_011379573.1:0-727 GCF_000754665.1 Bison bison bison
CTTGATTCATGGACCTGACATTCCAGGTTCCTATGCAATATTGCTCTTTACAGCATTGGATCTTGCTTCCATCACCAGTCATATCCACAATTGTGTGTCGTTTTTGCTTTGGCTCTGTCTCTTTATTGTTTCTGGAGTTATTTCTCCACTCTTCTCCAGTAGCATATTGGGCACCTACTGACCTGGGGAGTTCATCTTTCAGTGTCCTATCCTTTTGCCTTTTTATACTGTTCATGGGGTTCTCTAGGCAAGAATACTGAAGTGGTTTGCCATTCCCTTCTCCAGTGGATCACATTTTGTCAGAACTCTCCACCATGACCCGTCTGTCTCTGGTCAGCCTACATGGCATGACTCATAGTTTCATTGTTTTAGACAAGGCTGTGGTCCATATGATCAGATTGAATAGTTTTCTGTGATTGTGGTTTTCATTCTGTCTGCTCTCTGATAGAGAAGGATAAGAAGCTTTGATGGGAGAGACTGAGGGGAAAACTGGGTCTTTTTCTGGTGGGTGTGGCCATGCTTAGTAAATCTTTAGTCCAGTTTTGTGTTGATGGGCGGGGCTGTATTCCCTCCCTGTCATTTGACCTGAGGCCAAACTATGGTGGAGGTAATGAAGATAATGGCGAGTTCCTTCAAAAGGTCCCATGCATGCACTGCTGCACTCAGTGCCCTCAACCCTGCAGCAGGCCACTGCTGACCTGTACTTCCACAGGAGACACTCGAACAC
>NW_011379574.1:0-521 GCF_000754665.1 Bison bison bison
CGGAAACATATTCCTCTTCTTTGCTAAATGCTAACGTTTCCAATAAGGGAGTAGTATGTGCATGCATGAAACCTAATATATCACACAGGAGTTTCCTTTGGAGCAATTACATTCCCAGCTCTCTAAACAATTGGAAACTAAGAGCTTTAAGCTAGACACCAAGGCACTTGCTAATATGATCCATGGGCTATTTGAAGAGTTAATGAGGGGAAAATATCCCTTAAGTTTAAATCACTCAAGAACTCATAACTTGAACACCTGAATTTACCTCTTTTGGGGGAAAAAGTATGGAGCAAATACTCTTCATCTTAAACACTCTATACTTCAAAGAAAGAATTTCAGATACATCCCATTCTCCCTAAATGAACATTCAGAGCTTTGCCCATCTGGTTAGCATAGCAATAAAACAGAGTACAGTTCTCAGACCTTGAACACAGCTTATCCTTCATCTATTCAGACATTTAATGAATGGGTCTTGTAGCCACAAGGCTTTAGTGGATTCAAATCAAGGTATTTTTAAA
>NW_011379575.1:0-555 GCF_000754665.1 Bison bison bison
ATGCGAAGGTTGACTCATTGGAAAAGACCCTGATGCTGGGAGGGATTGGGGGCAGGAAGAGAAGGGGAAGATAGAGTATGAGATGGCTGGATGGCATCACCGACTCGATGGACATGAATTTGAGTGAACTCTGGGGGTTGGTAATGGACCTGGAGGCCTGGTGTGCTGCGATTCAGGGGGTCGCAAAGAGTCGGACATAATTGAGCAACTGAACTGAACTGAACTGAACTGAACTGACAGTAGCTACTTCCAAGCATGCTTCTGTCTTACTGCTTTCATTTGTACCTATCTTTGAATTTAATACTCACTACTTCCCTCTCCAGTTCCAGGATATGCATCTAAGAACAGATTTAGAAATAGATTAACTGACTCAGACAGAGACACACTAGGTTTCAGTTCACTTCAGTCACTCAATCATGTCCGACTCTTTGCAACCCCATGGACTGCAGCAAGCCAGGCTTCCCTGTCCATCACCAACTCCAGGAGTTTACTCAAACTCATGTCCATTGAGTCAATGATGCCATCCAACCATCTCATCCTCTGTTGTCCCCTTCT
>NW_011379576.1:0-740 GCF_000754665.1 Bison bison bison
TGAAATGAACAAGGAGAGGGCATAGTGGGGAGCTTTGTATGCAGAGGGAATCCTGTGCAAAGGCCCTGGAGTGGGAATGAGTTTTAAGGACAGGAAAACAGACACTAGAGACAATGCAGGTGGGAGATAGAAACCAGCAAGGCCAGGAGAGGATAGCGATGCAACACTGGTAGGTGGGACAAATGATGCAGAAGGCTGATGACCAGGTTGAAGATTTAAAATTTTATCCGAAGTGCAATGGGCAGTCTTTAAAAGATTATACGCATGGAAGGGAAACAGCTGGGTTTTTGTAATCTAACTTTTTGAATTACTTTTTGGGCCATCAGAGACAACTAAAGAGAACAATTATGGTTTCAGATAGTTAAACAGATTTTTCTAAATGTATTTTGGAAATAAACTCAAAGGGACTTGGTGAGGAGTTGAACAGGGGATAGGCTAAGAATCAAGGGCTACTCCCAGATTAAGTCTTGGGCTCCTTGATGGGGATGGTTGATGTGGAGAAGGTGATAGTGCAGTTTTTGGAAGGAAAAAACAAATTCAGTTCTGTATATAGTAAATCTGAAATGCCTGGGGAAAAAGCCAAGAAGATAGTTGAGTATATGAATCTAGAGCTCAGAGGAGAGGTCTGAGATGTAACTTTTTTAATTTTTTCTCAGTAATAACTGTTAAGAAATCAGCATTGCTTGCAGCTTTCTTTATCCTATTTATGCATGAATCCAGAATCTAGAACAATGTCTGGC
>NW_011379577.1:0-831 GCF_000754665.1 Bison bison bison
CTTTTCAAATGAGTCAGGTCTTTGCATCAGGTGGCCAAAGTATTGGAGTTCCAGCCTCAGCATCACTCCTTTCAATGAATATTCAGGACTGATTTCCTTTAGGATGGACTGGTTGGATCTCCTTGCATTCCAAGGGACTCTCAAGAGTTTTCTCCAATACCACAGTTTAAAAGCATCAATTCTTCAGTGCTCAGCTCTCTTTGTAGTCCAACTCTCACATCTATACATAATTACTGGAAAAACCGTCTCTTTAACTAGATGGACCTTTGTTGGCAAAGTAATATCTCTGCTTTTTAATATGTTGTCTAGGTTGGTCATCACTTTCATTCCAAGGAGCAAGCATCTTTTAATTTCATGCCAGCAGCCACCATCTTGCAGTGGTTTTGGAGCCTACAAAATCAAAGTCTGTCACTGTTTCCACTGTTTTCCCATCTATTTGCCATGTTGATGGGACCAGATGCGATGATCTTAGTTTTCTGAATGTTAAGTTTTAAGCCAACTTTTCCACTCTTCTCTTTCACATTCATCAGGAGGCTCTTTAGATTCTTTGCCAACTGAGCTACAGAGGCATGTAGACTAGAGCCTAGTGAAATCAGTAAACAAATATGGAAGAGCAGCAAATCAAGCCCCAGAAGAAGAGAAGGTGAATCAGTATCCAGCGTTGCTACACTATATTACCCAAAATGTCAAATTTTTAAGAAAAACTACAAGACACAGAAAACTATGATCCATATACTGGAAAAGATCAGGCAACAGAAACTGCCTGTTAGAGGGACCAGATATTGAATTTGAAGACAGGGCATCAAAGCAGCAAATATAAATATATTTAAA
>NW_011379578.1:0-658 GCF_000754665.1 Bison bison bison
AATGCTCAAAATTCTCCAAGCCAGGCTTCAGCAACATGTGAACCGTGAACTTCCTGATGTTCAAGCTGGTTTTAGAAAAGGCAGAGGAACCAGACTCTTCCCTACCCAGGGATTAAACATGCATCTCCTGGATTGGCAGGCAAGTTCTTTACCACTGAGCCACCTGGGAATTATATATATATATAACTTTAGGTAAGTATCAAAAAGAATGCTTTGGTTTTCTTTCTTTACCTTTCATAGTGCATTCTTATTAGGTTTTTCTGTAAGATTAAATAACAAAGGAATGGGCAAGGTAAACACAGGGCTTGAAAATTACTTTTTGTTGGAAAAAATTACAATGACTTAACCCTAACCTTCACTTGAACCAAGGCAGCATGCAGCCACAGAACTTAACATCACAGACTGTATCCTGTGGCCCCTGATGTTCGTAACAGCCATTTCTTATGGCCAACACATATTTAAACTTCTCAAAGCTTTTTAATTACAAAGATGTTTCTATTTTATCTAGCAAGACAGCCTCCACTTGAGAAAATATGATGCCCAGATAAGAAGTATTTCTTCTTTCCCTTTATTGTTCTGATAAATACTCCAGAAGAGTATCTCAAAAATCAGTGGCAGCTGCCTGTCAAGAAGACATTCTGTCAAATTAGACAATTTA
>NW_011379579.1:0-520 GCF_000754665.1 Bison bison bison
GATCTTTCAATAGAAACTCTTCAAGCCAGGAGGGAATGGCAAGACATACTTAAAATGATGAAAGAAGATGGATTCTTAGCACTGAGCCACGAGGAAAGTTCAGCACTAAAGAGTACAAACACTGTGGATGCCTGACACTATCCCAACCTAGTCCCATAGAATCTGCCTTCACCTTTGTCATGATATGGAGCTTTTATAAGCTAAATATAGCAAAGGATATCACAAACAACTTACAGAGGAAAGGCCAGTGCTACCATATGCAAACATACCAGCTGAAAAAACCAAGAGAGAAGAGAGATGGATTAGGACACTATCATTCTACTCTCATCTCAACATTTCCTCATTCACTTGAGGTCTTCCCTCATCAGTAGAACTCCAAGCAGTGACTGTAGCAACTAGGCGCTGGCTTCTAATACACATTAGACTTCATATGGTCAGAACCAAGAATTCTGTTTGTAATCCAAGAAAATAGTCTATGAGAATTAAGTAACTTCCCTTGTCACAAAGTAAAAGTCATAAA
>NW_011379580.1:0-519 GCF_000754665.1 Bison bison bison
TCCTCTAATTGGTTAAAGTTATTCCTAAGTATTTTATGGTTTTTGTGTGTGTGTGTGGTTTTTTTTTGTATTTCTTTTTCTTTTGTCTGACTGCTATGACTAGCACTTCTAATACTATGTTGAATAAAAGTGGTGAGAGAGTGAGCATTCCTGTCCTGTTCCTAACCTTAGAGGAAATGCTTTTAGTTTCTTACCACTGAATAATGATGTTAGCTGTTGCTTTATCATATATGACCCTCTATACACACTCTGCTAAGAGTTTTATTGTAAATGGATGTAGAATTTTGTCAAAAGCATTCTGCACCAAATGAAATAAACATATCTCTATAATGTTTTGCAACAGTTTGAGAAGGGTAAGTGTTAACTCTTCTCTAAACATTTTGTAGTATTCACCTGTGAAGTCATCTGGTCCTGGACTCTTGCTTTTTATGATTTAAAAAAAAATACTGATTCAATTTCATTACGGTAGGTACAAAATATTACCTGAAGTATTTGTTTTGAAATTATAAGACATACAAA
>NW_011379581.1:0-706 GCF_000754665.1 Bison bison bison
GACACGACTGAGCAACTAACACTTTCATCATTGATGTTGTTCCGTCGCTCAGACGTGTCTGACTTTTTGCAACCCATGGACTGCAGCACGCCAGGCTTCCCTGTCCTTCACCAGCTCCCGGAGTTTGCTCAGACTCATGTCCAGTGAGTCAATGATGCCATCCCACCATCTCACTTTTCACAGAGGAAAGAAAATGGGCTTTGGAGCTGGGCGTCCAGCCCTGGCCCCGCCCCTTACCGTGTGATCATAGGTGAGTCGTTCAGCATCTCTGAACCTTAGTGCCAATTTCCAGTTTTTTAATGAATAAGAAAATCAAAATGGAGACGAGAGTTCCTGGCTCTTCAGGAGACAATTGTTGAATGTCAATTAGGAAAACGTGTGCAAAAGCACGGAGCTTTTGCAGCCTCAGCCCCTTTGTTGCGCTGTCTAGAGAGGACAGGATATTACCATGTTGTCTATCACAGTGTACATGAAGCCTGCAGACAGACAGACCCTACTGCCCATTGGTTTTAAGGTAAATCAGGGGTGATGGTCACTTCTTCTTTGGGTCATTGGGTTAATGGCTACTGCCCTTTGTATCTGTCCTCCTTGATTGACCGCCTTGAATCTGCAATTTCTCTTTCCCCAAATTGGGAGGTACTCAGCCTCTATTTGGAGAAGGCAATGGCACCCCACTCCAGTACTCTTGCCTGGAAAATCCCATGGA
>NW_011379582.1:0-840 GCF_000754665.1 Bison bison bison
CAGTTTCAGCTCCGGGGCTCTAGAACACCGGCTCAGTAGTTGTGGCACACGGGCTTCGTTTCTTCAGGGCATGTAGGATCTTCCAGCATCAGGGTCAAACCCATGCCTCCTGCATTAGCAGGCAAGTTCTTTTCCACTGAGCCAGCAGGGAAGCCCTGGAAATGGTTATTTTAGCATACCTATCTGTCTCTTTCAGCTTCAGGTGTCTCTAGGTGTTCCTTGGCTTGTGGCTGCATCACTCCAATGTCTGCTGTTGTTTTCCATGAACTCACTCTCTGTGTATCTGTGTCTCCTCTTCTGTCTCTTATAAGAACACTTACCACTGGATTTAGGGATAATCCAGGATGGTCTCATGTTGAGATCCTTAATTTAATTACATCTGCCAAGACCCGTTTTCCCCTCCAGTAAGGTTACATTCGGGGCTTCCCCGATGGCTCAGCAGTAAAGAATTCGATGGCTCAGCAGTAAAGAATCCACCTGCAATGCAGGAGTCTAGGGTTTGATTCCCTTGAGGAGGGCACTCCAGTATTCTTGCCTAGAGAATCCCATGGACAGAGGAGTCTGGCGGGCTACAGTCCAGGGGGTCGCAAACAGTCAGACATGACTGAAACAGCTGAGCACAGTCACAGGTTCTGGAGGTCAGGACACAGACACATCTTTTTAGGGTCACTATTCAACCCGCTACAGATCTGATGCTTACATCATCAAAAGGGAATATAAATGTTAAAGCACCAAGCCCTGGAGATAGTGAATCTTAGATGACTCTAGGAGGCCGGGGACTTGATGTGTGCTCAGGACTTGGTGAGTATCTGTGGAAGAAATTGCAGGAATGGTACAGCT
>NW_011379583.1:0-933 GCF_000754665.1 Bison bison bison
ATCCCTGGGTTGGGAAAGTCCCCTGGAGAAGGAAATGGCAACCCACTCCAGTCTTATTGCCTGGAGAATCCCATGGACAGAGGAGCCTTGTTCAGGGGGTTGCAAAGAGTCAGACAGGACTGAGTGAGTAACACTTTCACTTTCAGAGCCTATTTACATATCATTTACATAGTATTTGTAACTATTTACATAGCATCTACATTGAATTAGGTATTATAAGTAATCCAGAGATGATTTAAAGTGTATAGGAGGATGTGCTGGGCTATATGCAAATATTAGGCCATTTTATATGAGCCTCCACAGATTTTGGTATCACCAGGATCCTGGAACAAATCCCCCTTGAGTACCAAGAGGACTGTGTATACCAAGGGGAAGGTCATGGCAGACAGGGAATGCCAAGCAAATGCCTTGAGGCTCAAGGGTGTCTGGAATGGATGAAACAAAATGGGGCATGAATGTTGGGAAGCCACTGATGACTGTTGGAAGTGGGACATAATCTGACATACATTTTACAAGGATTATTTTGGTTGTGTTTTGACACTTGATCATAGTGGTACAATAATCTTGGTGAGAAATTGCTCTGGTAGAGGTGGTGAGATTTGAGTGGATTCTGAATGTAGTATTTAGACAATAGAACCAATAGGATTTACTGACTGATATGTGGAGTATACGTGAGAGAAAGAAGTCAAACTTGACACCAAGGTTTGGGATGTAGGCAAAAGTTTGCAGGAGGAATAATTTTGGCCAGGAGGGATAATTTGGGGAAGTAGAAAAGAGTAGAAATTTAGTTTGAGACATAGTAAGTTTGAAATGTCTATGAGAGATGTTGGAGTAGAAGATTCTGTGAGTGGAGATCAGTGCATAGTTATTGACTGTATAAAAGTGGGAGTTATTTTCCTCTGTCATTTAAAATATTTGTATATTTAATCCCTT
>NW_011379584.1:0-697 GCF_000754665.1 Bison bison bison
GACCTTGATCTCTTTCAGGTTTAATCTTCACACCATATTCTTTTGGTATAAATGGATTATGGTTCCAGCAAGAGGAAGAAATTGGCAGACAGAGTAAACATAGCTTCTTCAGAATTGTTTTTGCATACTTTCTTTGTACTTGGGAGGTTTTTGGTGTGGGGGCAGCCTTCTTTGGGAAAGTACACAATAACATACTTGCTCACCTCCCATGTAATAATATGTGTTTAATCTTCCATTATATAAAGATCCAGGGTGAATAATGCACCCTGAAAAGTTGCTTAAGTGGAGCATGAATTCCTCCAAACTTTTTCCAAATTTTAAGTTACTAGTTAAAAATTCAAAGAATTATATCAAGAAGGCTTCCAAGTTTACATGAAAACCCTAAGGCACTTCATCTTCTCTCCATTGTATGACGTTAGGGATGCTGGTGCACAAGAACTGGGCCACTCATTAATAGTAATGAGGTCCACTCTCCTCAGAAGAGCAGAGTTGTCAGTAGTATAAATTCCTCATAACCACATGGCCTCATGTCCAATCTATTTTATCAGTGGCTGGCACATAGTAAGTACCTGGTAAGTGTTACATTAACTGTATGTCTTCTGTCTGAAAAAATCCAGTGATGCAGATCTAGATTTATGAACAGTTTCAAGGCATGTTTCATAGAAACAGTACAAAAGTAGAATTTCCTGTGGAATCA
>NW_011379585.1:0-640 GCF_000754665.1 Bison bison bison
ACAATGGAGAAAAGACAACCTCTTTAACAAGTAGTGCTGGGAAAAATGATCAACCACTTGTAAAACAATGAAACTAGAGCACTTTATAACACCATCCACAGAAATAAACTCAAAATGCATTAAAGATCTAAATGTAAGACCAGAAAGTATAAAACTCCTAGAGCAAAACGTAGGCAAAACACTCTCTGAAGTATATCATCACAGGATCCTCTATGACACATCTCCCAGAGTAATGGAAATAAATGCAAAAATAAACAAATGGGACCTAATTAAACTTTAAAGCTTTTGCACAATGAAGGAAACTATAATCAAGGTGAAAAGACAGCCTTCAGAATAGGAGAAAATAATAGCAAACGAAGCAACCGACAAATAATCAATCTCAAAAATATACAAGCGACTCCTGCAGCTCAATTACAGAAAAATAAGTGACCCAATCAACAAACGGGCCAAAGAACTAAACAGACATTTCTCCAAAGAAGACATATAGATGGCTAACAAACACATGAAAAGATGTTCAACATCACTCATTATCAGAGAAATGCAAATCAAAACCACAATGAGGTACCATTTCACGCCAGTCAGAATGGCTGCCATCAAAAAGTCTACAAACACTCAGGATGGGGAACACATGTATACCTGT
>NW_011379586.1:0-928 GCF_000754665.1 Bison bison bison
AATTCTCTTAGCTTTAGCTTGTCAGTAAAGCTTTTGATTTCTCTGTCGAATATGAGTGAGATCCTTGTTGGGTAGAGTAACTTGGTTGTAGGTTTTTCCCTTCATGTTGATCCTGCCACTCCTTTCTGGCCTGCAGAGTCTCTGCTGAAAAATCAGCTAATCACATTATGGGGATTCCCTTGTATGTTATTTGTTGCTTTTCCCTCGCTCTTTTAATATTTTTTCTTTAAATTTAATTTTTGTTAGTTTGATTAATATATGTCCCAGTGTGTTTCTCATTGGATTTATCCCGTATGAAACTCTCTGCACTTCCTGGACTTGGTTGACTATTTCCTTTCCCACATTAGAGAAGTTTTTTACTATCTCTGCAAATATTTTCTCTGACCCTTTCTCTTTCTATTCTTCTGGGACGTCTCCAATTTAAATGTTGGTGCATTTAATGTAGCTGCAGAGGTCTCTGAGACTGTTCTTATTTCTTTTCATTCTTTTTTCTTTATTCTTTTTGGCAGTTATTCCCACCTTTCTATTTTCCAGCTCATTTATTCGTTCTTCTGCCTCAGTTATTCTGCTATTGATTCTTTCTAGTGTATTTTTCATTTCAGTTATTATGCTATTCCTCACTGTTTGTTCTTTAGTTCTTCTTCTTCTGCTGCTGCTGCTGCTAAGTCACTTCAGTCGTGTCTGACTTTGTGCAACCCCATAGACGGAAGCCCACCAGGCTCCCCTCATCCCTGGGATTCTCCAGGCAAGAACACTGGAGTGGGTTGCCATTTCCTTCTCCAAAGCATGAAAGTGAAAAGTGAAGTCACTCAGTCGTGTCCGACTCTCCGCAACCTCATAGACTGCTGCCTACCAGGCTCCTCTGTCCATGGGATTTTCCAGGCAAGAGCTTGTTAAACATGTCTTGTATTTTCTTGATCCATGCCTC
>NW_011379587.1:0-826 GCF_000754665.1 Bison bison bison
AGGACTGGACCAAAAACTGTCAAAAGGAAGAAAATAAGGCTGGGGCACAGCTGTGGACATGGGCCATGCATTTACATCCCATCAGAACCATGAGTTTTGGCTCATCTTGACAGCCACAGGTCTCTGTATAGTTGCCCTGGTTTTGAGCTGAGTAAGTTACAGAAGTAGACAGGACATTTGAGAGGAGACATATGGGCATAAAATGGCCTCTCCTCATCTGTTTGGAAATGTGACTAGTGGAATAATTATGTTCATGAAGTTACACAGTGTCTAAAATCCAAAGGTTAACTCATACTTATGTTCTGTTTTCTAGCAAATAGAACTGTGCTTGGAACATTTGGGGAGGAAAATCTTCAAGAAGATTCCTCGCAGCCTGAATGCACAGGGAGAAGCAGGAAAAGGCCATGGGGCTTGAAATAACCCAAGTCTGGACAGCAGCCTGAGCATCCGGCCCTGGGATAGAGCCCAACCCCATCCCATACCATGAGGAGTCCAAAAAGTTGAGGACCCTTCATCAGAGACGTGATTAGAAAAGAAACTGCTTCTGCCTCATTTCTTGTTTTAGAAATTATGTGTATAGAACCTGTAAATAGGTGTGAACAAACGTATTTCCTAGAGAAGATACCATTTGTTCAACACCAACAAGAAACTCATCATATGGGCCCAACTCCACTGGTATTCTTTCTTTGGAGAAAACCTCAAGTTAATGTTTTTCCTTCTGCCTCTAAAAATGCTTCCATCAGTAGAACCTGTCCTCACACAGGTCAAAGACTGCAGAGAAGGCTTTGTAGAAAATGGCCAATTTATGTACACGTGCTACTTACAC
>NW_011379588.1:0-824 GCF_000754665.1 Bison bison bison
GAGGGCAGGAGGAGAAGGGGACGACAGAGGATGAGATGGTTGGATGGCATCACTGACTCGATGGACATGAGTTTGAGTAAACTCCGGGAGTTGGTGGTGGACAGGGAGACCCGGGGTGCTGCGGTCCATGAGGTCACAAAGAGTTGGACATGACTGAGCCACTGAACTGAACTGTCACTGGCCGAGATCCTCCGGGAGGGAGTGGCGAGGGGAGTGGGGGGAACTCCGTGCTTGGTTGCTGAGAAAGGAGCAAACACAGTGTTTCTGCTAGCCGGTGGCCGGGAGGGGCGCCCACGAGCCTTCCCAGAGCACACCCCCCACCCCCATCTGGGCCCATCAGGCCCATCCACAGCTCCCGTCTCACCCCATGACCTTGCTGGCCTGTCCCTGAAACACAGGACCCCTCCCTCAGCAGCGTGGCTCCTGCAGGGCTCTGCATGCCTGGCTCCCACCGCCCGTCCTGAGCTTGAGCCCTGGGGTGGGGCCACCCAGTCACTCAGCACACAGAGTCCCCTCAGAGTGGATCCTGCCTCCCCTGCCTGCTGTTCGCACCTTGGCCCTCTCACTGGACGGCTCGGGGGTGGCAGGTGGATAGTGCCTGTGGGCCAGTTGGTGAACAATGCCCGGAGCACAGGGTTGAGAGAGGTTCTGGGCTGCATCTGGGCTGCAGTCCCTTCCTGACCTCCGCCTTCTCCAGTCCCTTCCCAGGAGTCTTTGGAAGGGCCCCTGAGCCCAGCAGGTGCTTCTGTTTGCAGAAGGACTGGCCCCCAGAGAGAGGAGAGGCAGCCCAGGCCTCCCCACGTGGGCTCGAGGTGACAGGCAGG
>NW_011379589.1:0-978 GCF_000754665.1 Bison bison bison
CCTTAAATGGACACCCAGGACTGATCTCCTTTAGGATGGATGGTTGGATCTCCTTGCAGTCCAAGGGATTCTCAAGGGTCTTCTCCAACACCACAGTTCAAAAGCATCAATTCTTCAGTGCTCAGCTTTCTGCACAGTCCAGCTGTCACATCCATAGATGACCGCTGAAAAAACCATTACCTTGACTAGACGGACTTTTGTTGGCAAAGTAATATCTCTGCTTTTCAATATACTATCTAGGTTGGTCATCACTTTCCTTCCAAAGAGTAAGCGTCTTTTATTCTTCTCACCTACACCTGCTCAATTCCCCATGTTCTCCTGTATGTTTCATCACTGGGCCATTTGTCTTCTTTCTTTCTGGTTTTTGTTCTTAAGATTTTTTTTAATCTGGACCTTTTTAAACGTCTTTATTGAATTTGTTACCAATTGCTTCTTTTTTGTGTTTCGGTTTTTCTGGCTGAGGGCTGTGTGGCATCTTGGCTCCCGGACCAGGGACTGAACCCACACCCCATGCGCTGGAAGGCAGATCCTCAACCACTGGACCTCCAGGGGAGTCCCATCATTCGTCTTGTTTCTTTAGATGTTTCTCCAGGAGGGAAACATGAGTAGAGTGTTTTCCAAGCTCTTGCTTATGTGAAAATACACTGCTGTTCTCTTTACTTGAGAAAGATATAAGGGGCTTCCCAGGTGGCACTACTGGTAAAGACTTGGCCTACCAATGCAGGATAAAGACGTAATAATTTGAAAAAAGAAAAAAATCAGCCTTAGTGCCCAGTGTTCCCCTGAAGCTCTGTGTCTTTCACTGTTTGGTGGGAGAGGTCCGGGGACTGCCTGGTAATAGTTCATTTCCAGACCAGACTGTCGGCCGTTTCTTCCTACCTGGAGATGGAGCTGCCCTTCATTCAGTTCATTTAAAAATTGCCAATTTGGAAAACTCAACAGTGGCAAGAGCACTGGAAAATATCAGTTTTCATTCAA
>NW_011379590.1:0-879 GCF_000754665.1 Bison bison bison
GCGCTGATAACCTGGCTATCATACACTGATCACATGACTGATTATGCACTCTTCACGTGCCTGATCATGCACTGATCATGTGGCTCATAATGCACTGAAGACGAAGCTGATCATACACTGATCACGGGACCATGCATGCACTGATCACGTGGCTGATCATGCAGTGATCACGTGGGTGATCATGCCTTATCCCATGGCTGATCATACACTGATCACGTGACTGATCATGCACTGATCACGTGGGTGATCATTCACTGATCACATGGCTGATCATAGACTCATCACAAGGCTGATCATGCACTAATCACCTTGTGGATTATGCACTGATCACGTGGCCTATCATGCACTGATCACGTGGGTGATCATTCACTGATCACATGGCTAATCATACACTGATCACGTTACTGATCATGCCCTGATCACGTGGCTGATCATATACTGATCACGAGGCTGGTCATGCACTCATCACCTGTCTGATCATACAATGATCACATTACTGATAATGCACTGAACACATGCCTGATGATGCACTGATCCCGTGGCTGATCATGCACTGATCATGAAGCTGATCATACACTGATCACGTGACTGTGCATGCACTGATCACGTGCCTAATCATGCACTGATCACGTGGCTGATCCTGCACTGATCAGGTGGCTGATCATGCACAGATAACCTGACTATCATACACTGATCATGTGCCTGATCATGCACTGTTCACGTGCCTGATCATGCACTGATCATGTGGCTGATCATGCACTGATCATGAAGCAGATCATACACTGATCACGTGACTGTGCATGCTCTGATCACATGGCTGACCATGCACATATCATGTGGCTCATCATACACTGATTATGTGACTGAGCATACACCGAT
>NW_011379591.1:0-818 GCF_000754665.1 Bison bison bison
CTAGGAATAGTTCCTAGACATTTTCTTCCTTAGCCCCTGGACTTCATTTTGGGGGCAGACTGTCATTTCCACTATTCTCTTCAGCTACATCTAAAGAAATAATTGTAGAACATGATATCCTGGAAGCTGAAAACTTTCTCCCCCTTCTTTCAGCTCAAGCAGGAAGGATGAGGGAACAGCAAGTGTTGTTGAAAGTCTTGAACAGTATCTTTCAATCTAGATTAGTCCTTCTCTTGGTGGTACAACACTTTTAACTTTTACCTTCTTATCTATTTAATTCCTGTCAAAGAATTCCTATCCTGTGTTGAAACAGGCTGCTATAGACCTTGTATCTACCATATTTCCCTAGGAGCCCCAGGCACTTAATCTCTCCCTCTGAATCTTTTTGTCTGATTCAAAGGATTTGCTGGATGCCATCTCAATAGATTAAAAACAAACAAATGTTTGTTTCATTTAACATTGTTCATAAAACATTTCAACAAATGACATGCACCAACCCTTTGATTTGGTCCTTGACATGAAACTAAGTTTTAGTCATTTTGTGGTTCAAAGATATTCTTTTCTGTGTTTTACTGAAATATAAATGAGAATTGGTTGTATCTTCCAAACCATGAAAATTCCCCAAGTTTCTGATGCTATCTTTTTTCCTTGCATCTACACTGACCAGTTCTTTTTGAGCTCGTCTCTTTCCTATTGGATGCATACAACAATAGCCACCTGAAGCTGCTAACACACTGTTTGCCCACATCTTCTCCTAAAACTTGTACAAGTTTATTAAGGAGATGGATCATTATTCTTCCACCTCCATATCCTTGATT
>NW_011379592.1:0-826 GCF_000754665.1 Bison bison bison
GTCTTCTATATCCTCTCTATCACACAAGACTGTTATCTGGATCCATAATCAGAGTACAGGACAATCACAGCACATCTGGTGTTCCTTTTTCCTTGTGTGAGAATACTCATTCATCTACCTTCTCTTTTCTTAAACATGTTTCAGGGTGAGTCTGATAAAAGTCTACTGAGTTTTCAGAAACAAAAAAATATTGCAAGTGCTTTCTGTGTGTTCCTGGTGAAGCTTCATTTCCTAGGCTTGAGGTGAGGTATGAGTACCTCCTAACCAAGTATACCAGCTCCAAGTAAATATAATATGCCTAGCTGCTGTTAATGGAGAAGGCAATGGCACTCCACTCCAGTACTCTTGCCTGGAAAATCCCATGGACGGAGGGCCTGGTAGGCTGCAGTCCGTGGGGTCGCTAAGAATCGGACATGACTGAGTGACTTCACTTTCACTTTCACTAACCTTTATTGTTGGAGCTGAGAGGAATGAAACTGGGATGCAGCCTTAATAAATGATTATGTTTTATTACTGCAAGGACTTCCCAGTTGGCGCTAGTGATAAAGAACCCACCTGCCAATGCAGGAGATGTTAAGAGATGCAAATTTGATCCCTCTGTTGGGAAGATCCCCTAGAGGAAGGCACGACAAGCCCATTCCAGTATTCTTGCTTGGAGAATTCCATGGACAGAGGACCCTGGCAGGCTACAGTCCATAGGGTCGCAAAACACTGGACACAACTGGGCAATTCAGCACTTATTACTACAAACTTTTCAGAGAAATAAAGACAATAATAAGTAGAATCAATGACACCATAAATACTCCCATCATAAAATTCAATTGAA
>NW_011379593.1:0-612 GCF_000754665.1 Bison bison bison
TCCCACTCTCTTTCACCTTCATCAAGAGGCTCTTTAGTTCCTCTTCTATTCCTCAAGAACACTCTACTCTGTGATTCTCTTCCTGGCCATTTTTTCCCCTTTCTTTTGTCCATCAATGGACATTTCTCAAGGTCTTGTTCATCTTTTCTTTTTATAAATTATATTCTTCTTATTAAATCTATCATGTGCTCCTATTATATTTACTAATTTGGGGTACTTCAAAGTTTATAAACTGAAGATGAATGTAGAACCCAATATTTCTAACTTACTGCTGCAAGTGTCTGCTTCTTCTTTGAGCTTGGTGTGTCAAGACTAAACTCATCACTGATTTTCTCATGTTGGTTCACTTTTCATGTTTCCTAAGAGTTAGTATCTCCTCACTCTTTCAGGCTAAAAGCTCAGGAATAACTAATTCTCCTACTCCTATAGCAACATCTAACCTGTTGCAAACACTATCATTTAAAGCCTGTTATTTTTCAAAACAACAATCTTTATTACAGAGAATACTGAAAATTATCATTACAGTTCTTTTCCACCCCAATGTTGCATCCTCCACAAGATATTAGTGACTTCTCCTTGAACATTTCCAGTGATAAGGATAGCTTATGGTGA
>NW_011379594.1:0-757 GCF_000754665.1 Bison bison bison
AGCAATTTTGGCATCCCTTTAAAGATGTAGAGATTGTCAAGGAAGGACAGAAATAAAAACATGTGAAATCATAACAATAACTTAAACTAGGAGCACATAATTATTATTTATTTGTATTATATTCATGGCATACTATAACAAGCAATTATTGTAATGAATATATAATGAACTGCAATGCAACAAAAATGAACTGTGATACATGGACAAAGTACATGGCATATACAACAATAATTAGAATGCTTGGATCCATGTCACATTGCATATAGGTATTCCTTGGATGAAGCAGAAAGAAGATTGTTACCTAAAGGGTACAGCAATAAGTGAAGATACACATTGGAGAGACCAGCCTCAGTCTCCTAGACATAAATGTGAGCTTTGGGGGTCCCAAAATTAAAGAAAATATTTAAATGTTACTACCAGCGGTGAATAGTCAGATTTGAAAGGCAAAAAAGCAATACTACTTCTTCCTAGTCCTCTTTTTTGTTTTCCATAGAATCACAGGAATAAATGAGTATAATATTTTAATGATAATCAATTTTCTGTATGGATCAATGGGATCTGACTGGCCCTCATTCCTTAACGGTCATTGCCCGATTTCCTTCCATTTTTCCATGTAAGTCCTCAACATGAGAAAGTGTATCCAAATCTCTGTCCCAGGAAATGAAAGGTAATTAAAGAAATCCTGAGGCCCTTGAGAACTGTACTGTCTGTGGTTATGAAACTAAGAAAGAAACAGAGTAAGGAAGGAAAATAAGGA
>NW_011379595.1:0-950 GCF_000754665.1 Bison bison bison
GAAAGAAGATGATGAATGTTTTTTGTGGCCTCAAATGAGACCAGCTACAGTGGTGGGCACTGCTGTTTGTCCCACTGACTTTTCTAAATTTCAACCAAGGATTTTCTTTTGGAATAAAATGGAGAAAGCCACTTCACTTGTCTCTACTCCTGTGTTAGAGAAGGGGCCTTCAGGTTATTTTCTTAGTGGCCTGATATGAGGAATCTAAGCACATTGTTATCAGGCTCTTTTCTGATTGAGATTGCTATGCTTGTCCATTTACCTTCAAAACTGTGCAAGTAGAAGCCAGAAAGAGCTCACATGGATCATGTGAGGCCAAACAAATTTCCCCCTTACCCTAAAGAGTAATAAGAGCATTACCTCCTTCTCATGAAAGGGCCAATTACAGCTGTCACTGAAGGAAAGCTACAGGGCTCAAAATAGCCTAGAGTTAAAACTCCCCTCCAGGTCTTCCCCACAGAATAAAGAACTTTTGCCCCCGAAGAAAGGAATGGACGTTAAGATTGATTATGTTCAGCTCCCAGCTGATCACAATCTCTGCCTGGTCTCAGGAATTCCTTGCCCCAGTTGTTGAAAGCTAACTAATCAAAAATAATCATGAGGAAAAACAGATCCCCTCAAACAATGTATCTCCGCATATATATGTTTTCTATATATACCTACTCTTCTCTTGACTTAGCGCAGCAGCCAACTAATCTGACGGTTGCCCCTTCTCACCTCATTAAAGGTGATCTGTTCCTGTAAAGTGTTGATCTTGTTCTTTTTCCGAACCTCACCTGTAACTCCCTTACCTTACAGTCACGATATTATGACCCATTTTGTTTGGGCACATCATTTTGAGGAAGAGTTACTCCCCTATCAGTAATGTTACTGAAAGCTTGTCCTCTCTGTACACTGAAGCTGAATCCAATCCAATCCTGGAGACAGGGGTTGAGGTGAAGTAGGAAAAA
>NW_011379596.1:0-793 GCF_000754665.1 Bison bison bison
AGAATCTGCTTGACATTAATTGCAATATATCTTTGTCATGCAGCTACATCTGCTGTATTCTGATCTCATCATAGCAGTGGATGAAATGTGGCAAAATTGATGTGTGTTTAACTGATTAAAATTTGCCATAAAGATTCAGGCAATATGAGCTGTACACATTGATTTATGAATTTATCTACACATGGAAAATGTGACATTTGCTGTGTAAACTCCCAAGGGTTAGGAGCCAGAATTTCTCAGGGATGAACACTAATGCATAACTGTTGCCTTAGGTGAGTTGCTAAAGTAAAAACTTTACAAATTATGCTCACAGAAACAAAGTTTTATTTTTCTTTCCAGCCAGTTATCATCTTTTGCAGATGAAATTAGAAGGTATTTGAAATGAACTTTCCCTGTTGCATAAAGTAATCAGTAATATTAGAAGATGATTAGAAATATAATATTAATAAGGATGTTAAATGGTCTTGTTAGGTTTTCATAAATTGCTAGTAAATACATAGTTATTCTATACATAGAATATCAAAACTTTGATTAGACATTCAAAACCTGCATTGCATTTCGACGGCAGGAAAGAAAGATATGCTTCCTCCTTTTCAGCGGTAGATATAGACTGTGCATACTTGCTAAGCTGCTTCAGCTGTGTCCAACTCTTTGAGACCCCATAGACTGCAGCCTGCCAGGTTCCTCTATCCATGGAATCCTCCAGGCAAAAATACTGCAGTGGGTTGCCATGTCCTTCTCCAGGAGATCTTCCTGACCCAGGGATTGAACTGGTGTCTGTCCTGTCTCCTGC
>NW_011379597.1:0-663 GCF_000754665.1 Bison bison bison
CGAGTCGGTGATGCCATCCAGCCATCTCATCCTCTCGTCGTCCCCTTCTCCTCCCTGCCCCCAATCCCTCCCAGCATCAGAGTCTTTTCCAATGAGTCAACTCTTCACATGAGGTGGCCACAGTACTGGAGTTTCAGCTTCAGCATCGTTCATTCCAAAGAACACCCAGGACTGATGTTCTCTCTCGCAAACTGCATTCTCTAGAGGAGCCACAATGGTGGAGAGCTGGAGGCTCAGGCCCATCCCAGTCTACATTGTAACCTGACATTCTGTCCTCCCTTTTGGTTTATAATCAAATGCCCTGAAAATTGTCGTATAACTTGGCTCAGGGACAAAGTGGAAACAGTGACAGATTTTATTTTCTTGGGCTCCAAAATCCCTGCAGACGCTGACTGCAGCCATGAAGTGAAAAGACGCTTGCTCCTTGGAAGGAAAGCTATGAGAAACCTAGACAGCATATTAAAAAGCAGCGACATCACTTTGCCAACAAAAGTCCGTCTAGTCAAGGCTATGGTTTTTCCAGTAGTCACGCATGGATGTGAGAGCTGGACGATAAAGAAAGCTGAGCGCTGAAGAACTGATGCTTTTGAAGTGTGGTGTTGGAGAAGACTCTTGAGGGTCCCTTGGACTGCAAGGAGATCCAACCAGTCCATCCTAAAGGAG
>NW_011379598.1:0-660 GCF_000754665.1 Bison bison bison
ACTACCATTAATTAACACTGACAGTCTAGGAAGATAGTACCAGATTTAACTTTTGCCTTAAGATATTCCAACAAATTCTCATCTGAGTTTGAGAGCAGAGAGTTAGGATTATATTTATGCAATTACCCTCCAAAGTCACAGTGGTAGCATGCCAAAACACTGATGTGATTTCATTAAAACATTCTAGTACAAAACAATTTTAAATTTTTTATGATTTTAATTATACTCTCACACACAAAAAAAGTCTTCATTTTACTGCATGGTCAGTACTCTCAGATATTTTAAAAATATCATTTCACTCAAGCAAAACTGAACTGTATATAAGACCACAAGATGATATACTTACTTGTGTCATTTCTCTAATAGAAGTTATGCTATCCAATGCTTTCATTACTCGATCATAGTTCTTCTTCTGTTTGAAGGGGGAAAAACAGTATTCACTACAAGCCTTTGCAAGTCTGCACATCACTAGACAAACATATCATTTCTGTTCCTGAATTTTCCATCATGGTCAATTTGAAAGCAATGAGTGTGTGGTGTACATAAAAGGGAAGACTTTAATAAGATGGCTCAAGGATATAGCATGTATAATTGAGTCAGAGGGAAGGAAAAAGAAAACAATGCCAGTTTTAGTATAAGTATCAGTACATAAAACCATGT
>NW_011379599.1:0-787 GCF_000754665.1 Bison bison bison
CCCAATCCCTCCCAGCATCAGAGTCTTTTCCAATGAGTCAACTCTTCGCCTGAGGTGGCCAAAGTACTATATACATGGCCAAAATCAGCTATATATCTGTTGTACCTAATTTACCAATATTATTAATTTACAAATGTGCTTAATTTACAGATAGAATATTATATTTTATAGTCAAATAAAAGGATAACAAGCAAAGTATAATTACCTGTTTTTTTTTTAAAGGTATCACCTCAAACTTTAAAAAATTTGTTTTTTACTTTCAGTAAGGCATTTGAGGTTAATAGTAGGTTTCACTTGAATTTTAGTCTCATACAGTGTCTTACTCACTTGCATAAACTGGCTTCTTTCTAAGTGATGTACTCAAGCTGTTCAACTCTTCCTAATAATCAGTCATCCTGAAAACGTTTGCTTCTTTCTGTTCCTATATCACATGTCTTAGTATCTCAGGCTGGCTTTTCTCTCTTCCATTCCTCTTATTTGTACCTCCTCCTCCTTCTAGTCACTGCTGTAAAGTAATGTAAAACCAGCTCTAATAATATGCTCATAACTATTATGCCTTTGAACAAACCAATACCTTTCTCCTGGCAGAAGTTCAAGAAGCATAGACTAGGGAGAACTACTGAGAATTAATCATTCCACTAAATCACACCAAAATTCTCTACTTCAACTATATAAAACACAAGGCCTTAGTATTTAAAATATTTTATTTCATTTACTCCAAACTTCAGAACCAATATATTCACAATTTATTTTCAAATCTGTAATGCTCCTCTCCTTATTTTTCATT
>NW_011379600.1:0-514 GCF_000754665.1 Bison bison bison
AATAAAGGCCCTAATGAAAAGCCCACAGGAAATATCAGACTTAATGAAGTGTTTGTAGGGGTCAGGGGGAGATGGAAAGTCTCCTTTTAAAGATCTGGTACAAACCAGGGATAGACATTCTTGCCACTCATTCAACAAAGTATTGGAAATTCTATTCAATGCAATTAGATAAGAAATAAAGGACATCCCAGTCAGAAAAAGAAAACAAAAAATTACTTCCGCTTGCAGAGGACATGATCATATGCATAGAAAACACTCAGCAACAATAAAAAAAAATAGACTAGAACTAATAAATTCAGCAAAGCTGCAAGATACAAAATTGGAACACATAAATCAATTATGTTTATATACACAACCAACCAACCATTCTATAGAGAAATTAAGTAAATGATTCCATTCACAATTGTAATGAAAAATAATACTTAAGAAAAAAGAAACAAAAAAGTGAAAGACTTGCACACTTACAGTGATTAAATACTGATGAAAGAATTAAAGAAGGCACAAACAAATGGGG
>NW_011379601.1:0-604 GCF_000754665.1 Bison bison bison
CAGCAGCTGCACTGCTCTGTGTACCTCACTTTATCATCACTCATAAGATGGTAAACGTGTTCTGAGCCCCTGTGGTTAAAAGGTCCTCAAGGAGCTCATGGTGGGGTGGGCAGGAAGCCAGTCTGAAGACCATGGTGAAACAAGTGTGATGAGAGCCTTGACCACAGGAGCCAGTGGAGGCTGAGATCAGGGCCGTGAGGAATGGCTTTGCCTGGGGGTGGGGTAATATATAATATTATTGTCCCCATTTGCAGGCAAGGGAACTGAGGATCAGAGATGGTGACCATCCTACTCAAGGTCACACTGCTTGGTAGTGGTCCTAACCATCTTTCATGTACATCTGTTAAAATGTGAAGGTCTCTGCACCATTCATTACACCACTCTCTGTCTCTCTCAATGTTGTCACCTATTTTCATTCACAATCACCACCTTATACATTCCCTTGGCTCTAAGTCCTTGTTTATTATATAAATAATATGCTGAGCAAAGTATAGATTTCCCGTTAGCACATCCAGTGTGTCTACTGTATAAAAAATATTTCCTTGCAGGGCACATTGTACTCACCCAAACTGATGGTTTTCACTGAGCTTGTACTGCACCCATA
>NW_011379602.1:0-808 GCF_000754665.1 Bison bison bison
ACAGAGGCCTGGCGTGCTGCAGTCCATGGGGTTGCAAAGAGTCAGACATGACTGAGCAATTGAACTGTGCTGAACTGAACAGAGATTCAGTTTAATCTTTCCAAGCAGTTGCCAGACACCTAACCCTACCATGTTATAGGCTACAGACTTTTTCTTGCATATGATTCCACTTAATCCTTATAGCAGTTCTATGAACCATAGGGGCTTTTACTCCCATTTCATATGACAAGATTCAGAGTAGTAAATTAACTGGTTCAATTTGGTGACTTAACAAATACAACCATAGCTTGAGCTCACATCCTCGGATTTCCAGTCTTAGCAATAACCTAGTGCAAATCATTATGATAGAATTTGTGCAACTTGGAGTCACTGGATTTCCTCAGCCCAACCTCCAGGATGAGAAACTGTTTCCTTACATTAATAAGTCTGCAAGTTAATATCTGTTTACCATCCAGCTTGTCCAAGGAAATAATCTCTCATCCTGAGTCATTTAAAAGAATAGCCTCAAAAGAAAGCCAAGTACCATATTCATTAGAACTGTTATTTGTGTTATCAATAATCACCTACTAATTCAAGTTATTTGCTCATTGAACAGACTGAGCTCTTGTCCTTTGAGAGGCACTGTGCTGGTACCTTGGAGAAGGCAATGGCACCCCACTCCAGTACTCTTGCCTGGGAAATCCCATGGATGGAGGAGCCTAGTAGGCTACAGTCCATGGGGTCGCTAAGACTCAGACATGACTGAGCAACTTCACTTTCATTTTTCACTTTCATGCATTGGAGAAGGAAATGGCAACCCGCTCCAGTG
>NW_011379603.1:0-811 GCF_000754665.1 Bison bison bison
AGTAGGTCTTTTGTGCCACCTCTGTAACACCTGGAGGATCCCTAAGGAGGACTCCCATCTGCTCATTTTGACAGACCAGGTCTGCATGCAGAAAGCCTAATGTAGTTGCTCAGTCATGTCTGACTCTTCACAACCCCATTGACTATAGCCTTCCAGGATCCTCTGTCCATGGGAATTCTCCAAGCAAGAATACTGGAGTGGGTTGCCATGCCCTCCTGCAAGGGATCTCCCCAAACCAGGAATTGAACCGGGGTCTCCTGCATTGCAGGAAGATTCTTTACCAGATGAGCCACAAGGGAATCCAGGCACTAAGGGACACAGGCTATAAATGGTCATGTCAGTAAGAGAATCATACAGCAAGTTAAGGAGATGGAAACACACTAGTGAAAGACATTGACAGAATAAGAGGATACAAATAAGGATGAGCTCTGGAGTCCAACTAACTAGGGCATTTGTGAGAACTTGAAGGAAAAAAAGAGAGTAACACTGAGACAAAGAAGCAACTGAATAGGAAGGTCAGTCCTTAAGCAGTTATTCCAGGGCCTGAGTCTGGAGCTGAAAGATAGATCATGCTGCCTGGCCCAACTCCCAAATAAACCATGATAAACTACAAAGTTATATCAGATCCATTTTTATTATTTTGAGATATAAAAAATGACCCTTACACCTGAAGAGAAGGATATGAGGAGAAAGGCTTCTTGGCTAGTTTTATATTACAGCTGACTTCTTTTGACTCCATTTATATTTTTCCAGTAGTCATGTATGGATGTGAGAGTTGGACTACAAAGAAAGCTGAGCACCAAAGAATTGA
>NW_011379604.1:0-703 GCF_000754665.1 Bison bison bison
AAAAAAAAAAAAAATCTTACCCCTGATTTCTCATAGATACTCTCTAATTCCGGAAGCTGATGTAGGCAAAATTGAATCATTTACCCAAAGCATTTTGGGCACAACCCTACGGACCTCACTTTCACTCCATGGGCCTCCATCATTTAACGATATTCGCGCATTCCTTTCGTTCACTCAAATATTTGAGTGTTTGCCAGGAGCCAGGCAGTAGGGAAAGAAGAGGACAGAGACTGATAGGCAAGTGATTGGGCCCAGAGGTGGCAGTAGGGTGGGGTGGAGGATTGAAAGAAGAAAAGGGATGACAGATATTTCAAGGTAGAAATACCTTTTGCAATCAAATTGTGTTCTTTATTTTGATCTGAATGGTGTTAAAAATTCAGTTTGGGAGAAGGAAATGGCAACCCACTCCAGTATTCTTGCCTGCAGAATCCCAGGGACGGCGGACCCTGGTGGGCTGCCGTCTATGGGGTCGCAGAGAGTCAAACACGACTGACGTGACTTAGCAGCAGCAACAGTCGCTGACATGGGGGCAAGGTCTGCTCTGAGCCCTCAGAAGGGAGCTGGCACAGGGTCCTTGGAGTGTTAGAGGGGAAGGGGGCTCTATGGGGGCACCTAGGGGTGTGACAGGAGGACCTCACTCTGAGCTGGGGCAGGGAGGGGGACACATTCTGGGCAGCTAAGCCAATACTCTGGGCCCTTAGCA
>NW_011379605.1:0-1012 GCF_000754665.1 Bison bison bison
ACTTAGATTGTAAGGCATCAATAAATGTAGGTTGTTATCGTTATGAAGATTATTTACCACCTTGTGATTTGAAAATATTTTCTTATTCTCCTTTGAATTTCCTTGATTACTGATGAAACATCATTTTTTCTCACGTCTATTACTCAATAGTAAAATGGTTTACCTTTTCCTTTTTTGTTCATTTTTATATCTGTGTTGCCCTTTCCTTGATGATTTGAACCCAATTCATTAGTTATAATAACAACTCTTGGTGTTTACTGTATGTCAGTTTTCCTGTATTTTATTTTCCATTTAAAATTATATCATGTAAAAGCTTACTTTTATTTTTTTTATTTTTTTTAATACTGGTTTCCCATTATTATAGGTTTCTTTTCTTTTCTTTTCTTTTTTTATTTTATTTTTTTTGCACATTTTTAATTTTTAATGTCAAGCTTAAAGAAAAGCTCCAAAAATAATACAAATAATATCCATATAACCTCTGCCCAGATTTTTCACTTGTTCTTATCATTTCACCCCGTTTCTTTATTATTTGTCTGCTCCCCACCCAAAAAGTTTTTTTCTAAACTCTTGGAAGGCCTGCTGCAGATATCATGGTTTTTATTCCCATGAAGTATCCCACATACTTCAGTACCTATTTCTGAATTTCCTAAGAATAGGGATATTCAGTTAATAACTGTAATAGTACAGTTGTCAACTTCAGTAATTTAACATGGATAAAATACTTTTATTAAATCTACTGTCTGTATTCTAATACTGTTAACTGACCCTCAGTGTCCTTTTTAGCACTTTTTCCTTCTAGTACAAGATCTAGTCCAGGATCAGATATTGCATTTCATTGTCATGTTGATAAAGTCTCTTTTAATCTGGAACACTTTTACAGCCTTTCTTTGTTTTTTATGGTATTACTTGTTAGGATTTGTCTTACATACTGCGGTGCTCCCATGTTGAGTGGATATATATTTATAATTGTTATATCTTCTTCTTGGATTGATCCTTTGATCATTATGTAGTG
>NW_011379606.1:0-727 GCF_000754665.1 Bison bison bison
ATAATAAGAAGTCAATTATTGTTTCTTGAGTAAAAAGTAGGCAAGAGATAATATGAACAGAAAATATGAAGACTCTTAACCATGAGAAGCTACTCATATTTTAAAGCATATTCACACTTGGAAACAAGCACTGTAAGACTAAAGAAATCTGAACTAAGCAGTGATCTCAAAGATTTCACTAAAGTAGATGTTGAAAGTGGAATGAGATTAAACTACTAAATTCGATCAGCAGTGCTCTAAATCTTTCAAAAACAGATCTTTGAAAGACACACTTAAATGAGGAAGAGGCAAACTATGATCTGAAAAGCTAACAATGTGTACGTCTTGATTCAAAATGCAAGTTACACTCCACCTTTTGGGCAACCTGGAGGGCAGAAAGGAAGGGAAAAGTTATGCATTTTTAAAAGAATTTCCTTTAATTCCAAACAATCCTTCACATGGGAAGCTTAAAACCTGTTAAAATGTCTTATCTGATAGTTTGATCACCTACTATGGTCATGTTCCATCTTGCGGCAGCAAAGCCAGAAGGTGCAGAAACTCTGAAGTCACACTGAGTGTCAGTAATCTGGCTAAGAGAACAATGCATCCCTTCCAAATCCTTGACTCATTCTTGACCATGAGGCTATATTTTCGACACCTCTCATATAAGAAAGATAATAAGAAACATACTTTTTAAAGAGTTAGTCAGTTCAGTTCAGTAGCTCAGTCGTGTCCGACTCTTTGCGAC
>NW_011379607.1:0-765 GCF_000754665.1 Bison bison bison
AAGTAATGTCTCTGCTTTTTAATATGCTGTATATGTTGGTCATTTAGAGTGTTCTAATTTAGGACCAACAAACTACCTAATAACTTAGATTTCAGAATTCCAAACCTCTCCAGTTTTAGAATTTACAAATGTAGAATGATTCATCTAAGTGTACTTCCTGTCTTCCACACTGGCAGGATAAGGGATGCCCTCTGGTTGTTTATGTATCAGTGTGAAATGTAATGACTTAATAGTAGCAATGATCTCAACTTTGTTATTTTTTATTTATTACTTTTTATACTAATTACAGTAGCCCAGGGTGTTGGCTGGTTTCCAAAATATGTCCCCAAATAAATTATGCCTATTTCTATTCATCTTGTTTGGTTTGATCCTGCAGCAAATCTGGTCTAGTTTTATTACTATATTTTAATTAACAAGTTGTTGCAGGAATAATTAGGTGTCAGTTTCAAGCTTAAACTTTTAAGATGTTATACTTATTTTCATCTTTGTACGCTTGGAAGTCCTGAGTAACCATAAACGAAGTCTTACTACCCTGGAGTCTCCATACTATGAGAAAGCCCAAACTATCCAAATGAAGATTTAGTGTAGAAATAAAGATTGAAATGCCCAGTCAGCCTTTAAATCTTCCAGCCTTCTCAACTGAGTCAGCTTGCTTGTGAGTGAAAAACCTATTATGGATGCCCAGCACAATAGGGCTTTCAGATGATGCTTGTATCAGCCACCATCTGTCAGCAATCACATGTAAGATGCTAAGCAGGAACCACC
>NW_011379608.1:0-697 GCF_000754665.1 Bison bison bison
GGACAGAGGAGCCTGGTGGGCTACAGTCCCTAGGGTTGCACAGAGTTGGACACGACTGAAGCGACTTAGCACGCACACACGGGCATAACTGGCATACACCATCCCAGTGTTCCTGTGGGCATATTCTACACGAAGACTTGCTTTAGTGTCATTATCCAGAAATAGTTACTAAAATCCACTTACGGAACTTTGCTAGATGGCATACAAAGCATGTTAGTATTTAAGTGGGAAGAGATTAATGACAGGAAGACTAATGAATGAACAGTGAGCCAACACATATGTTAAAGAATTAATTGAACAAGTAAATGTTCTTGAGTGCTTACTATATGGCAGGCACTGTAAACTAGTACAATACAGCATAGTAAGTCCTATAACAGAGGGATGTATAGGGCGCTTCAGGAGCTTGACAGAGAACGCCTGTCTGTCTGGGCAGATATAAAGGAAGGCTCTCTGAAGGAGGTGACACAAGCCGAATGAGTCCTAAAGGATGGGAAGTTTTTAAAAGGGACATGAGTCACAAGGGAAATAGTGAAGGCAGAGGAACTGTGTGTTGTTCAGTACTTCTGGAGCAGAGAATATATGTAGAATGGTGACCATAGATGAGGCTGATGAGGTAGGCAGTCACCCAAATCTTAAGGTATTTGATGCCTGTCTGGTAGTCCCTGGAGGATTTAAAAAGAGTGTTGACAGCAGGGAA
>NW_011379609.1:0-512 GCF_000754665.1 Bison bison bison
AATGCCATTTTTTTCTTAAATCTTTATCTGTACCACATTCTATATATTTTGATATGATATTTTTAATATCTAGTCATGTTATTAAAATACCACTTTATTAATTTCTCATAAGGATGAAAAGTGATTTTTTAATTGAAAATGAATAACTATTTTTATGATTAGTGTCCAAATTAATACTGTATAGAATATATGATATCAAGTGCTTAAAGTTTGTTTAAAATTTCAAAATTGCAGTGATAAATAAATGTAAATATATTTCTGATGTATGTGGAGGAAATAATTTCTTAAACTAGACACAGAAGTACCACCTCTAAAAAGTTTTGTCAATTTTGGATATGTAAAAATTAAAATTTCTGTTAATATATTTATAATACACATAACAAACAGAAGGAATAATATCAAGAATAGCATATATACACATATACACACAAATTTTTCCAAATCAGTTAATAAAGACAACCTAACAGAAATATTGGCAAATTTAAAACAAAATTAAACCATATTTTGTAAGC
>NW_011379610.1:0-902 GCF_000754665.1 Bison bison bison
CCATCCATGGGATTTTCCAGGCAAGAGTACTGGAGTGGGGTGCCATTGCCTTCTCCTATCTCCATGCCTTTGCTCTTCTTGTCCCTTTCTTCACCTTTCCCCCACATAGTCTGTCTTTTCTGAGCTCTCCATCTGTCCCACTCTGATCTTTAATAAATACAAATAAAAATCTTTATACACATGATCAGGCTGAAGTAAGTAACAGTGACCTAGCCTCCCTCATCATGGTTAACATCAGGGTGACTGTGACTGTGCTTCCCACCCACAGGACAGGAAAATCTTCCTTCAAGTTTTGATTTGGCATGATGGACATAATTTGCAATATAATAACATAATCAACCCCTCAACTCTTAGTGGTCAACATATATTCTATTTGAACCTATAATCTATTTTGAATTGATGAAAAAAAGTGGAAAGAAAGAAAAAATTAAAAAAATTAATTAATTAAAAAAAAAAAGAAAGAAAAACTCTTCTAATGATTCTACATACCCATATGACAAAATTAGTAACTCCAGAGGACTGAGTGGTAGGCAGTATTACCAAGTCCAGTTAGTCTTATCAGGAACTTTGAGAAATGGGAAGACAATTGCTAGTATTTAATTTCTTTTAAATACAGATATATTAACTTAAGTGAAAACTTTCCCAATAAATTTGTATATAGAAAAAATCTGCAGGTCCTTATTAACAGTACTTGGTATATGTGGGGAAACAGGGTAACCAGTGATTTTATCCAAGAATAATATTATAGATTATATTATACTTGATCCTTACTAAGATACAATGAAACTAAGCCATGCCATGTGGGGCCACCCAAGACATACAGGTCATGGTGGATAGGTCTGACAGAATGTGGTCCACTGGAGAAGGGAATGGCAAACCATTTCAGTATTCTTGCCTTGAAA
>NW_011379611.1:0-851 GCF_000754665.1 Bison bison bison
CAGTCATTAAAAAAACAATCTGAGAACATACTGAACTCAAGACAAGAATAGTATAAATGGAATGAAATGTGTTACTGAAATAGCTTCCTGTAACTTTTGGTACAGTTCAATAATTTTATGAAGGCCAGACGTTCAACGTGACTCTTAGGGCATCATCCATCTACACGTCCCTCCTTTTTAATGTTTAAACGTCCCATCCGGGAAGGACGGAGGATGCAATGAGTTCGACCCTCAAAGGCCAAGAACCTCCAGCAAAGAGAAACAGATGAAAGGCTTTCTTACCAAAACACACGGTAACAACAGCTGATGACTACATCATGGGGAGTCGTGGTGACGCTGCGGACAAGTTTTTTCCCATCCTTTCGGTCATAAAATTTGAACCTGGAAGCACTTTATGAAACACACTGTAGCTGTCTCTCACACACAGGAGGGCTGAAGAGAGGAATTCCAAAAGAAGACTCTGCTAGAATTAAAGGGGAAGACCCGGACCGTCCATCTGACTGGACTTTGCCTTTTTCAGATAGCAGGAAGACGATTTTTTATTACGTATCCTGGAGACTGCGCTAGAGCAGCTTAGAAGGTCTCAAAATTACATCTTAAACAATAAACTGAACATTTTGACAGAGATCAACATATAATCAACCACTAACCATATAATATCCTGGCTGCAGTATCTGACATAAATACTCTGGCAACTGAAGGCACAAGAAACACCCATAACCTCCAAAAAAATGTATGATCAAGGGGAAAAAATACAGATGATTAAGCTTAAGAAAGTATGGAGGTATTTCTGACAACTGTAGGAAAACAGTTCAGAATGGTTTCAGGAATTATTATATTTTATAATTCCC
>NW_011379612.1:0-537 GCF_000754665.1 Bison bison bison
CCAGGACAGAAGTACTAACGGCAGCGAAGGAGAGAAGAGAACCTGGCGATGTCCTGGAAATTCCTGTCAAGGATCACGCGTGGGAGATTACATGAACACCACCCTCAGGGAAAGAGGCAGACAGGTGGCCTCGCACCCCGGGCTTCAGAAGCTGGTCTCAGCCACCAGAGGAGGAAAACGCCGTGTCTTTCCCCACCCCGGGTGGGCTGCTGCTGCTGCTAAGTCGCTTCAGTCGTGTCCGACTCCTGGCGACCCCATGGACTGCAGCCTACCGGGCTCCTCCGTCCATGGGATTCTCCAGGCAAGAATACTGGAGTGGGGTGCCACTGCTGGCATGGTGCAAAGATCCGACGTGTTTAGGCCCTTTGCACATCACCTGCTGCTGCGTGCGGTCTGAACACAAATTACTTCAGTCCCCTCGTGTCTCTTGTGTAGAGCAGCTCACTATAATTTTATCAGGTTAGAATTTCAGGGGATGAAGAACCGCTCCGATAAACCCCCAGCACCCAGCGCCTTGCTGGAACGCCTCTCCGCCAG
>NW_011379613.1:0-828 GCF_000754665.1 Bison bison bison
TGTTGAGGGCATGTTTAGGAAAAGGTTAGGGTGTAGGAAGAGGCTGGCAGATATGGAAGGAGCTGGGGTACAGTTTGGCCCTCAAGAAGCATCGAGTCCAGCTCTTTGTGATCCTATGGACAGTAGGCCGCTTGGTTCCTCTGTCCATGGGATTTTCCAGGCAAGAACACTGAAGTAGGTTACCATTTTGTCCTCCAGAGGATTTTCCCAACCCAGGGATTGAACCTGTGTCTCACTGTATAGTCCATGGGGTTGCAAAGAGTCAGACATGACTGAACAACTTACACTTTCACTTTTCTTTACCACTAGAGCCACCTGGGAAACCCTTAAGGAGCATCAAATATCACAGATGGAACAAAGCAGGTTGAAGAAGAGGTCCTAGGCACAATTCATAGATTATACTCTTCTAATCTTTATTCTTATAGACACAATGACAGAGCTCCATTACCAAATTCACCCAATGGCACAGAGCAGCTTATCACAAGAACATGACCCCAAAATCAAGACATCATGAATCAAACATTAATTATCAATCACAAAAGAGAGTATGGGACTCATAATGCCAAAATGGTTTTACTAAAATCCTGAATTTGCAAAGTTCCAGATATGGAGTTACATTAAATGAATGTAGTATATTACCAGGCACTCTATGGATTCTAATGAGCTACCTTTTTACTTGTATTTGTTACTTTCCTATGACTTGAAAATTATGAGAAAAAAATTAACTCTGCCCTTGGGAATTTTTAGTAGGTGGCTGAAAAAAATATGAGTGGGGGGTTAACCATGTAGCAATCAAGGATGTGGCTCAAAATATAAAGGTGGAATAAA
>NW_011379614.1:0-925 GCF_000754665.1 Bison bison bison
CTTTTTAACATGCTGTCTATGTTGGTCATAACCCCCAGTCATGTTCCAATAAACACAAAGTCATTAAAATAAAATATCCCTGCTGCAAAACACTATCATATTTTTCCTAATCCAGTTACTATCAAAAGTGGCCTGTTTAGTGCAGATGTTCCCACACCTGCATGATTACAAGAATCAGTTGGTAAGATTCTTAAGAATCTAGATTTCAGAACCCATAAGAGACTTCCTGCATCAGCTCCTCTCTAATGGGGCCAGAGAATCTGCATCTCAATACGTATTTCTTTGTTTAACCCAAAAGAAAAGCCTCCAGAAACAATAATACTTAAGAAGCAAATCTGAATCATGTTGACATTGCCTATGAATTTTAAGCTTTATCTTGAGAACTGGGGTTTCCAAGGTGGTGCAGTAGTAAAGAATCTGCCTGCCAATTCAAGAGATGTGAGAGATGTGGGTTCAAATCCCTGGGTTGGGAAGATCCCCTGGAGAAGGAAATGGCAGCCCACTCCAGTATTCTGGAAAATACCATGCCTAGAAAGTTCCATGGACACAGAAGCCTGGTGAGCTACAGTGCACGGAGTTGCACAGAGTTTGATAGGACTGAGCCACAGAACAGTCACACAAATCCTGAAAATTAAAGATGGCATAAGAGTTGGATAAGATTTTAGAATCTTAGAATTTTTAAAACAAAACTGTAAGAGGAAATATCAGTTACTTGGGCATAACTGATAATTCATCTTAGTAATGGTGTGGCAAAAATATGTAATGAAATAGGTGGAAGTCTCACAAGTCCTCTGTGCTATTACCTGCAGATACAGAACTTGATGTGATTTCTAGGCTCTTTTTATTTTCCAGGTTTTCACACTCATCTCACAAAACCTTTTTTTTAAGATGTTGTATTTGTCGCTTTATTTGATAGACTAACAGA
>NW_011379615.1:0-797 GCF_000754665.1 Bison bison bison
AATTTGAGAAAGAAGTGTGAAACTTGCACTGTAAAAATTAGAAACAATTTAATAAAAAGACAATCCAGGGAATTCCCTGGTGGTCCAGTGGTTACGTCTCCATTCCTCCAGTGCAGGGGGAACAGGATTGATCCCACATTCCATGCAGCCAAAAAACTTTATTTTTTTAATTAAAAAAGACAATCCAATGAAAAATGAGCAAAGTGTCTTAATAGTGGTTTTCCCCAAAAAACATACATAAGGCCAATAAGCTCATGAAAAGATGCTCAACATCATTAGTCATTAGGGAAATGCAACTCAAAACTACAAGATACCACTTTACACCCATGATGATGGCTAGAAAGAAAAAGATGGTAACAAATATTGCTGACAACGTGGAAAAGTCAGAACCCTCATGCACTGAGGCTGGGAGTGTAAAACAGTGCAGCTTCTTTGGAAAACAGTCTAACAGTCAAAAAGCTGCGCACGGAGTTAGCAACGCTCCTCTGTAACTCAGCAATTCCACTTCAAAGGTATCCACCCAAGAGAAAGGAAAACACATGTCCACACAAGTCTTGTATGTGAATGTTCACAGCAGCACAATCTACAGTAGCCAAAAAGTGAAAACAGCCCAAGCAGCCACCAGCAGATGAAAGGAGAAATACATCACGGTTTACAGGAGCGTATCATTCAGCCCTAAAAAGAAACGAAATTCTGACACATGTCCTAAAAGGACGAGCCCTGACAACGTCATGCAGAGTGAAAGAAGCCAGGCGTAAAGGCCGCAAATCATGTGATTCCATTTCATTCAAAGTCCA
>NW_011379616.1:0-1076 GCF_000754665.1 Bison bison bison
AAAAGCATCAATTCTTCGGCACTCAGCCTTCTTCACAGTCCAACTCTCACATCCATACATGACCACAGTTAATCAGAGCCTGACTTGCTGGGATATTATCAGAAGCTAACTGATGTGGGGAAGGGAAATACCCAACATCAGCTGGCTCTAGTCTTCCACATGGGAGAAGGGAAATACCCAACTCTGGCACACCCTAACCCTCCTGCTCTACATAGGAGGAGAGGAAAAAGTGAGAAGCATTTTTGAAATTCACAGTCCAGAAGCACAGGCTCACTAAAGGACTGAGACTTGATCATAGGACTATAGAATGCTTGCCTGCCCAAGGACTGTGTGAAAACTACCAAAGGTGTAAATATCCATAATGCCAGAAGGAGGAAGAAAGAGAGAAAGGAGCATAAGAAATATTTTAAACAGTGTTGACTGAGAATTTTTCCCCAGTTAATGTCAAATACTAAACCATAGATCCAGGAAGCTGAGAACACCAAGCAGGATACATGCCAACAGAACTAACCTGGGTATATCATCTTCAAACTACAGAATATCAAAAATAAAGATAAATTCTTTAGAAAAGCCAGAGGGAAAAAATTACTTACTTATAGAAGAACAAAGATAAAAATTAACATCTAACTTCTCAGAAGCCATGCACACAAACAGAAGGTGGAGTAAAACATTTAAAGTGTTAACAGAAAAAAAAAATTGAATGGTCTATTTGGCCAAACTATCCCCCCAAAATTAGATAGAACTAGATTTTCTCAGACAAATAAAACTTGAAGGAATGTGTTTCTAGTAGACCTGCCTTGCAAAAAAATGTTTTACAGTTTTTTAGAGAGAAGGGAAATAACACGGGTCAGAAACTCAGATCTACATACAGAAAGGAAGAGCACTGAAGAAGGAATAAGTGATGGTAAAATTCAAAAAGGTGAAGGTTAAAAAAAGAAAAGTCAAAGAATTGATGCTTTTGAACGGTGGGGTTGGAGAAGACTCTTGAGTGTCCCTTGGACTGCAAGGAGATCAAACCAGTCCATCCTAAAGGAAATCAGTCCTGAATATTCATCAGAAGGACTGTTGTTGAAGCT
>NW_011379617.1:0-510 GCF_000754665.1 Bison bison bison
AAATAAAACAATAACAATGATGATTATGATGGTATTCTACAGTCTAAAACTTATCTGACTTTTTATTGCTTATCTGACTTTTAGGAAAAAAGATAAGAATCCTTAAAGTGAACTATAGGACTTTGCATGATCATCCTGTCGCCTGTTGACTCTTCTTTAGGCTCACTGCATTATCTTCTTCCTGTTCCTCAAACAAACCATGGACTTTTGAGGTACAAGTTCATGCTCTTGTGTTCCCTCTGCCTAAAACATTCTCTAATTCATTGCCCATATACATTAAATTTCTTTTTTATCGTCTTTATTTTGGTAATACCCTTACAAAACTTTTGCCTTTCCAAGGTCAGTTTTCCATTATTTATTCTCACAGTGCTGTGCATTTTCCCTTCATAATTACAGACTTCCTTGAATAAAAGATTAATGTGTCTTCCATTATCCTACCTCTCTGGGGTAGAGTTATACCTTTGCTCATCATGTTATCCCAAGGACCTAGCCCAAAGGACAATAAACAAT
>NW_011379618.1:0-851 GCF_000754665.1 Bison bison bison
TTTAATTTCATGGCTGCAATCACCATCTGCAGTGATTTGGAGCCCCAAAAATAGTCTGACACTGTTTCCACTGTTTCCCCATCTATTTCCCATGAAGTGATGGGACCAGATGCCATGACCTTCGTTTTCTGAATGTTGAGCTTTAAGCCAACTTTTTAACTTTCCTCTTTCACTTTCATTAAGAGGCTTTTGAGTTCCTCTTCACTTTCTGCCATAAGGGTGGTGTCATCTGCATATCTGAGGTTATTGATATTTCTCCCCGCAATCTTTGATTCCAGCTTGTGCTTCTTCCAGCCCAGCATTTCTCATGAAGTACTCTGCATAGAAATTAAATAAGTAGGGCACAATATACAGCCTTGACATACTCCTTTTCCTATGTGGAACCAGTTGGAGATTGTTAAATAAATATCCCATGTTTCTGGTCCCCCATGGGAACAATTTGTAGGTGTGTTTCTTACATTTTACAGTACTCCTAGCAGGAAAAAGCTCTGGTAATCTACAGCAGTAATCTCAGTCATGATTACTTTATTAGCTTCTTCTCTTCACTGTCTTACTTGCTTCCTCTCTCGCAAGATTTTTCATGTATCAATCCCCAGTTATACCACATACACTAAAATTCTAGCTTTGGTTTGCTTTGGGGAGAACTCTTGACAGGGCCATTCTAATGTCATACTTACCTGTTTATTGTTTGAGCCCATCATGAGGTAATAAAACTTTGATCTTTTATTCCTTCTCTAAGAAATAGTACAGGTCATTACCTTGATCAATATGAATAACTTCAGATATGCAGATGACACCACACTTATGGCAGAAAGTGAAGAAGAACTAAAGAACCTCTTGATGAAAGTGAA
>NW_011379619.1:0-792 GCF_000754665.1 Bison bison bison
GTTTTTAATAATTTATAAGTTTTCATCAGGGCCCTTGGTTTTAACTGTCTCATTAATCTCCACAAAGCGGCAGCATAAGTACCTGGCATGCCTGGCCCTTTACTAAATAAATAAATTGAAAGTAAAAGTCACTCAGTCTTGTGATCACAACTCTTTGTGATCCCATGGCCTGTAAAGTCCATGGAATTCTCCAGGCCAGAATACTGGAGTGGATAGCCTTTCCCTTCTCTAGGGGATCTTCCCAACCCAGGGATTGAACCCAGGTCTCCCGCCTTGCAGGAGGATTCTTTACCAACTGAGCCACAGGGAAGCCCAAGAATAATGGATAGGTAGCCTATTCCTTCTCCAGGGGATCTTCCCGACCCAGAAATTGAACTGGGGTCTCCTGTATTGCAAATAGATTCTTTACCAACTGAGCTATAAGGGAAGCCCTAAATAATTTGAAATCTCCACTAATCTCTCCATTTTCACTTGATAGAATGAAACTCAGTAATGTTCAGCAAGCAAAGAGGCATTTTATATTAAGAAGTCACTCTTGGTAAATTAACTCTTATAAGTAATCTTCAAAGCTCTAAAGAGAGCTTTAATTCAACACCTACAACAACAACAACAAAATGGGTAATAAAGAAATTAATTATGACACCATGGGTCAGAGTGATAAAGCCTCAATTTTGTACATGATACATGCATTATGTGTCCTGGCTAAACAGGGCAATAAGGTATTTCTACTGTAAGAAAAATATAAAACATGAAGGTATATGTGACAACACATAATCCAACTCAAAGGTGAAG
>NW_011379620.1:0-924 GCF_000754665.1 Bison bison bison
GGGATTTCCTGGGCAAGAATACTGGGGGTTGCCATTCCCTTCTCCACGGGATCTTCCCAACCCAGGGATTGAACCCGCATCTTCGGCATTGGCAGGCGGATTCTTCACCACCAAGCCACCAGGGAAGCTCTCAAACACATCATTTAATTTTTACAAGAAATCTATGAGATAAGGCGAGACAGATTTATCACCATTTTATAATCAAGAAGCTGGGGTTTCAAGAAATTAAATAACCTATGTTAAGGGCACAAGACTCTCAGGGAGTGGGGCCAGGACTGGGATTCAGGTTTCCTAATTCCTAATACAGTATCCTTTCTTTCTGCTGCCTTCCTTTTCACACACTTCTTTGTCTATTAGCTACCATTTTCATAGCTTCTGACTTTGTTCCCTCACATATATGTCGGTGCCCTGACAGCCTGGACGTTATCTCTCTGCTTTACTAATATTTCCTCAACACATGTGACAGTGCCTGATTCATCATATGTGCTTAATCAAATTATGTTGAATGAGTGAATAAATGAAACAGTTATAAGTGATCTGAAGGCGGGGCTCTAACTTTGACTTCTTGGGGTCTTTTACAATCATCACACAGTGGAAGAGTAAATATTGCTGATAAGAAAAATGACCTAATATCCAGAGGGTGTGACTTACTCCCAAGAAGTAGTCCACCCTGGAAGGTAATATATTTTGAGGAAGAGGGTCCCTGCCGTGGCTTCTAGAATTCTAAGCACAGACTATCTTTAGCCTTTCTTATTACCTTCAACTGACCCTTGCTCAGCCTCAGGGTGAAGACATTTGCCCTGTGAACAGATGCCCAGAGGTTCAGGCCTGTGTGTTTTTGATTTAGGAAAGAGGCACAATGGTTTGTGTCTCCCTGTGCTCCCACTGTCACCAGATAGAATAAAAAGGCTTGTTTCTCTTGGC
>NW_011379621.1:0-746 GCF_000754665.1 Bison bison bison
TTACTGCTCTTAATATTCTTTGTTTGTGTTTAGTCTTTATTAGTTTGATTAATATGTGCCTTGGCATGTTTCTCCTTGGGTTTATCCTGTATGGGACTCTTTGTGCCTCTTGGACTTGATTGGCTATTTCCTTTTCCACGTTGGGGAAATTTTCAACTATAACCTTTTCAAAAATTTTCTCATACTCTTTCTTTTTTCTTCTTCTTCTGAGACCCCTATAATTCAAATGTTTGTTTGTTTGCTATTGTCCCAGAGTTCTCTGAGACTATCCTGAGTTCTTTTCATTCTTTTACTTTATTCTGCTCTTCAGTAGTTATTTCCACAATTTTATCTTCCACCTCACTGATTTGTTCTTCTGTTTCAGATATTCTGCTATTGATTCCTTTTCGAGTATTTTTAGTTTTGATAATTGTATTGTTTGTTTCTGCATGTTTATTGTTTAATTCTTCTAGGTTTTTGTGAATTGATTCTTGCATTTTCTTCATTTTGTTTTAAAAGTTTTTGATCATCTTTACTATCATTATTCTGAATTCTTTTTCAGGTAATTTTCCTATTTCCTCTTCATTTATTATTAGAGCTTCCCTGGTGGCTCAGATGGTAAAGTGTCTGCCTACAATGTGGGAGATCCATGTTAGATCCCTGGGTTGGGAAGATCTCCTGGAGAAAGAAGTGGCAACCCACTCCACTATTCTTGCCTGGAGAATCCCAGGGACGGAGGAGTCTGGTAGGCTACAGTCCATGGGGTC
>NW_011379622.1:0-801 GCF_000754665.1 Bison bison bison
GCCAAAACCTTTAACTGTGTGGATCACAATAAACTGTGGAAAATTCTGAAAGAGATGGGAATACCAGACCACCTGATCTGCCTCTTGTGAAATTTGTATGCAGGTCAGGAAGCAACAGTTAGAACTGGACATGGAACAACAGACTGATTCCAAATAGGAAAAGGAGTACGTCAAGGCTGTATATTGTCACCCTATTTATTTAAATTATATGCAGTGTACATCATGAGAAATGCTGGGCTGGAAGAAGCACAAGCTGGAATCAAGATTGCTGGGAGAAGTATCAATAACCTCAGATATGCAGATGACACCACCCTTATGGCAGAAAGTGAAGAAGAACTAAAAAGCCTCTTGATGAGGGTTAAAGAACAGAGTGAAAAAGTTGGCTTAAAACTCAACATTTTAGTGTTAGGAAATTACAATATATCTCTGGAGATATGACTCCCTAGTAAGGATTAAGTTCTAGTTTCCCTTGAAGTTTGTAGCCCCTGGAATGCTTAGTGGTAAGATTATTGCCTAAGAAGATATCAAATTAAGAAAAACTAAGTTTTAGTAACAACTGAATACTTATCCTATACTACATTTCAAGATATTATATAATTAATATGTGCCATCTTCACAAAGGTCCTTAATACTGGGTATGGTGGTGGTTTAATTGCTAAGTTATGTCTGACTCTTGCAACTCTATGGACTGTACAATGCCAAGGTCCTCTGTCCATGGGATTCACCCGTAAAGAATACTGGAATGAGTTGCCATTTCCTTCTCTAGGAGATCTTCCCAACCCAGGAACTGAACCCAGTTCT
>NW_011379623.1:0-688 GCF_000754665.1 Bison bison bison
GGTGGGTAAATATTACCTTTTGTCCATTTCTTTTGCCCACCTGCTTTCTTTCTCTTTTATACTTAAGTGACAAATCATTCTTCCATTACCTTTCTGCAAAGTATATTTTTAAAAAATCTCATAGGAATAAAGTAGTAATTAAGCTTGTATTTCTCAACCCCTAGACAGAAGTATATCTAATAAATGCAGGTTTGTTAATCCTTGATTAGGTAATGACTAGACTCAATAAAGTAGGATTTCTAATTGGGCAGTCCATTCAACTGTCTCTCACTTTGTACCAACTGATCATTTTTTCTACTTATTTCATCTTTATTAATGCTACAGCCCAGAGAACATTAGTTGAGTTTACCCTGTAACTGCCCTTTCTCATTATTCCTTACCTCTATCTAATCAGCAATTACTTTTGATTCTTCTAATAAAGTTTCTAAAGCATTGCTTTTCTTTGCCCCTATAGATCACGCCCTTATAAACTAACCTTCCTGCAGGTCACCCTAATTTTATTAATAGTTACAGATCAAGATGGCCTTAATACTTCCCTTACTTTGGCTAAACTTCAGACAGGTTTCTTCCTTAATACAGGCCCCTAACCTCCCTTTCCTGAAAACATTTACTTAAAAAAATTTGAAATTGTAAACTCTTTCTCTACCCCTTTGAGACATATATATATATATATTTTTCTAGTAACCTG
>NW_011379624.1:0-508 GCF_000754665.1 Bison bison bison
ATTTAATGTTTTGTACTTTCTGGGGTGTAATGGTGGCATTCTGAAACCCGATAACCTAAATAGCAAAAGGGAGCTGTTTTTTGAATTTTTTCAGGGGCTGCATGTAGTCCCCATCATATAAGGTCATGTTGAACTTGGTGAAAAAAATGGGTTTAGGAGAGACTCCTCTGGGGCAGCTAAGAGTATGTCATCCACATAGTGAATGATGTTGGCTTGAGGATAGAGGGCTCAAGCTCACTCCAGAGTGCTAGCCACATACAGTTGGCAGAGCATAGAACTATTCATCACCCCGAGGCAACATTTTCCACTGGTACCATTTCATGGGAGCTTGTTGGTTAATACTGGGTACTGAAAATGCAAATTTCTCTCTGTCTTGTGGAGCTACGGAGATTGTATAAAAACAATCTTTAAGATCCAGAATTACAGTGGGAATCTCAGATATACAGATGACACCACCCTTGTGGCAGAAAGTGAAAAAGAACTAAAGAGTAATGAAAGTGAAAGAGGA
>NW_011379625.1:0-585 GCF_000754665.1 Bison bison bison
TCCAATGCATGAAAGTGAAAAGTGAAAGGGAAGTCGCTCAGTCGTGTCCGACTCTTAGCGACCCCATAGACAGCAGCCCACCAGGTTCCTCTGTCCACAGGATTCTCTAGGCAAGAATACTGGAGTGGATTGCCATTTCCTTCTCCATGTGTGTGGTAAGAGAGGGCTAAATAAATTCAGCTTCAAAGCCATCTTTTCAGGTCTGGAGCTGAAATGTTAACCAGACCTTAGGGCCCTAAATGCTATGTGAAGTCCTCTGTGTGTGTCTCCACATGGAGGAAAACCCTTCTGTTTTGTTTTTGTTTTTTCTTTAAAAAAATTTTTTTTGGCTGTGCCACACAGCATGTGAGATTAGGGATCAAACCCACGCCCCATATAGTGGAAGCTCCGAGTCTTAATCACTGGTGTGCCCAGGAAGTCCTTCTTCTGTCTTCTGTCCTTGCTGCTGCTGCTGCTGCTGCTGCTAAGTCGCTTCAGTCGTGTCTGATTCTGTGCGACCTTATAGACGGCAGCCCACCAGGCTCTCCCGTCCCTGGGATTCTCCAGGCAAGAACACTGGAGTGGGTTGCCATTTCCTTCTCCAAT
>NW_011379626.1:0-751 GCF_000754665.1 Bison bison bison
GTAAAAAATCTGTTTGCAATGCAGGAGACTTGTGTTCATTATTGAGATATGTGAGAAGGTAGGAATAAAATAGTCTTTGTTTGCAGATAGAATGTGATTATCTATGTAGAACCTGAAAAAATCCTCAATAAAGCTCCTAATTAGTTTTATAGAAAATTTTCAGGATATAAGGTTAATATACAAACCTAATTATTTTCTTATATACCATCAGTGAATAAGTGGAATTTGAAATAAAAATCATGATACCATTTACATTAGCCCCCAAATAAATGAAACGTTTCAATACAAATCTAACAAAGTATATGTTCAAGATCTATATGTGGAAAGCTACAAAACTGATGACTAAATAGATATTCCATTCAGATCAGTTCAGTCGCTCAGTAGTGTCTGACTCTGTGATCCCAAGAGCCACAGCACACCAGGCCTCCTTGTCCAACACCAACTACTGGAGTTTACCCAAACTCATGTCCATTGAGTCAGTGATGCCATCCAAGCATCTCATCCATTGTCCTCCCCTTCTTCTCCTACCCTCAATCTTTCCCAGCATCAGGGTCTTTTCAAAGGAGTCAACTCTTCACATCAGATGGCCAAAGTATTGAATTTTCAGCTTCAGCATCAGTCCTTCTGATGAACACCCAGGACTAATCTCCTTTAGGACGGACTGGTTGGATCTCCTTGCAGTCCAAAGGACTCTCAAGAGTCTTCTCCAACACCACAGTTCAAAAGCATCAATTCTTACGGTGCTCAGCTT
>NW_011379627.1:0-945 GCF_000754665.1 Bison bison bison
CTGGGTCGGAAGATCCCCCTGGAGAAGGGAATGGCTACTCGCCTGAGGAATTTCACGGACAGAGGAGCCTGGCGGACTACAACAATCCACGGGGGTCACAAAGAGTTGGACAGGACTGAGTGACTAACGTTTTCACTTTTTCCCCTTGTCACACCGGTTTATTATCCGGGGAGCTCGGGCTCACGGAACCCAGCGCGGGTGAATCCGGTCTGACCGGACGGTGACGAACACGGATTTCTCAGGCTGGTCCCGGGAGAGATGAAGGACCACTGCTCCATGTCCTTGGAGGTGGGGCTCCCGTCCCCACGGCCGGGCTCTGACCCCCACCCCTGAATGCAACCCCCTACACCTGTGGCCTGCTCCTTCCGTGTCCTTGGGGCTCATTCCACGTTCCGTGTGGTTCTAGTTTCTCTGGGCCTGTTTTTCTGCTGTTTGTTAGTTATCTGGCTCAGTTGCAGCACACAGATCTTCATTGCGGCGTGTGGGATCTAGTTCCCTGGCCAGGGATCGAACCCTGCATTGGGAGCACAGAGTCTCAGTCACCGGACCCCCAGGGAAGTCCCTCTCTGGGTCTTTTTTGAAACAGGGATGGAGAACCCGAGTGGACACCGCCCAATGGCACAAAACTTCACGGCAGCCTGGCCGCTGGCTGCCCCCGAGCACAGTCCTGTTTCCCACGCCCGGGTGGGGCTTGGATCCCCTCCTGCACTTACAGCGGGACCCCGTAAGCCCCGGGCGGTGTCCACCGTCACTTCCTCCTGTTTCTGTAGAAACCTGTCTGGGTGGACGTGAACGCGGCCCCGTTTAAGTGCAGCCGATCTTAAAACGTTACGACTCTTAATTTGTCAAGGTCACCTAGGGACTCAGCGCCCGCACCCCAGCTGTTGGGGGCGTGAGGGCTGCTAGTTTAATGAGTGAACGAGAGAACAGACCCAACGCTCCAGG
>NW_011379628.1:0-638 GCF_000754665.1 Bison bison bison
CTTTGAGACAGAAAGATGCAGGACAGCATTTCATATGTAACCATTCAAATGTTTTGGCTGTTTTTAGAATTCAGAACCCTTGTTGGGGGGTACCTGGGAGGTAGGTTAAGAGGAGCTTCCGTTTGTCTGGTAGATTGCGGGGCAGGGGGCAGCTGGGGCTGCAGTAGGGGCTGACAAGTTTGTGATGGCCTGTCTGCCCACCCCTCCCCGGTCTGTGTTCCCTGGGTGCTCACTCAGAGAGGCTGGCAGCTGGCAGCCCGTGCCCATGGGTCCCTGAGGGTCACGGCTCATCCCGGCCAGTCCCCTCTGACAGATGCTTCCCCTGCCCCTCCCACCCCACTCCCTGCCCCCTACTCTGGCCAGGCCCTCGCCTGTTCGTAACCTTGCCCACAGATCACTTCGAGAAACCTGTTTACTGTGCGGCACCCAGGCACAACACGCTCTACAAATCCAACTTGTATATTTGGCAAATTAAACTTGACATTATCGTAAAAAAAAAAAAAAAAAAGATGCTATGGAGTTGATATGTCCTTGTCAAAATTACCAGTTATATTGTGTTGAAAACAAAAGTCCCAACCTCTACCACCTGTCAATGAACAGTGGGAGATCTATTATTCTTAAACAAGAAGATGTTTGTT
>NW_011379629.1:0-645 GCF_000754665.1 Bison bison bison
CACAGAGTCAGACACGACTGAAGCGACTTAGCAGCAGCAGAAGCAGCAGCAGCAGCAGCAGCAGCAGTGAAGAAACAAACATTTTCTATGGAGTTTAGAAATGGGAATTCTCAACATGTGCTATGATAATTGAGCTTCCTGGGTGGCTCAGTGGTAAAGAATCCACCTTCAATTCAGGAGCCACAGGAGACCCTGAAGTGGGTGGGGATCCCTGGGTGGGGAGGATCCCCTGGAGGAGGGCCTGGCAACCCACTTCAGCATTCTTGGAGAATCCCATAGACAAAGGAGCCTGGCAGGCTATAATGGGGCTGCAAGGAGTTGGACACCACTGAAGTGACTTAGCATGCACACGGACTATGATAATTGTACGTATAAATAAGTAGTCATATTCTTGTGTTAATGTAACAACTTTGATACACTAGTCTCCCATAGAATAATATAAGCCCATTTTACTTGCAGAAAATTAAGCTATAATGTATGGAAATAATTCAAATTTTGTTTGGAAAACATCTAATATAAGTATGGTTGATATTACAATATTTGATGTACAATTTTTTTTTATATTAGATAGCAAGTTTATTTATTTATTTATTTATTTTCTAATTTTATTTTATTTTTAAACTTTACATAATTGTATTAGTTTTG
>NW_011379630.1:0-672 GCF_000754665.1 Bison bison bison
TCATGTGCATATCTGAGGTTGGTATTTCTCCCAGCAATCTTGATTCCAGCTTGTGATTAATCCTGCTCAGCATTTTGCAGGATGTCCTCTGCATACAAGTTAAATAAACAAGATGACAATATATAACCTTGTAGTACTCCTTCCTCAATTTTGAACTAGTCTGTTCCATGTTTGGTTCTAATTGTTGCTTCTTGACACACATACATGTTTCTCAGGAGACAGGTAAGGTGGTTTACTATTTCCATCTCTTCAAGGATTTTCCAGTTTGTTGTGATCCACACAGTCAAAGGTTTTAGTGTAATCAATGAAGCAGAAATAGATCCACACAGTCAAAGGTTTTAGTGTAATCAATGAAGCAGAAATAGATGTTTTTCTGGAATTTCCTTCCTTCTTCTATGATCCAAGGGATGTTGGCAATTTGGCCTTTGGTTCCTATGTCTTTTCTAAACCCAGCTTATATATCTGAAATTTCTCAGTTCACCTACTGTTGAAGTCTAGCTTGAAGGATTTTGATCATAACCTCACTAGCATATGAAATGAACACAATTTTACATAGTTTGAAAATTCTTTGGCATTTCATTTCTTTGGGATTGGAATGAAAACTGACCTTTTCCAGTCCTGTGGCCACTGCTGAGTTTTCCAAATTTGCTGGCATATTGAGTGAAGCACTTT
>NW_011379631.1:0-787 GCF_000754665.1 Bison bison bison
GTGGCCTCTGAGCTGATAGACTTCTTACAGGGGAGCTCAGGGCTCCAAGACCATGTATTCTCATGAGCATGGGCAAAGCAGCATGGCCTTTCATGATCAAACTTGCAGAAGCGCACTCCATCATTTTGCCATAGTCTATTGCCTGAAGCAACAATAGTCGGCCCAGATTCAAGAGAGGGAGGCACACACCCTACCTCTTAAGAGGAAGAGAGTCAAACAACTTTCATCCATGATTTAAAACTGTGAAGAGTTGGAGACGACTAAGCAACTGAAGAATGTTTTAAAACCACCAGTCATGGGAACCAACAATGAGAAACGCCCTATTCCAGAGTAACAGAGAATTTGTGGAATTTTCAAAACTACAGATAATATGTTAAATCAAAACCAACTCTGCTAAACATCCAAAATGAAAGAACAGGTCTGGAAGTTAATTGGTTTGGTTGTCCTCATTAAATAAATGATCCTCCAAAAGAGGAATTTCAGAAATGTTTCTGTCTCTCCATAGAACAAAAAAAGACGACAGATGTTGCATAGATATGAATGACCTAAAGAATTCAGTTGAGTTCAGTTCAGTTCAGTCACTCAGTCGTGTCCGACTCTTTGCGACCCCATGAATTCAGCATGCCAGGCCTCCCTGGCCATCACCAACTCCTGGAGTTCACTGAGACTCACGTCCATCGAGTCAGAGATGCCATCCAGCCATCTCATCTGCTATCGTCCCCTTCTCCTCCTGCCCCCAATCCCTCCCACCATCAGAGTCTTTTCCAATGAGTCAACTCTTCGCATG
>NW_011379632.1:0-856 GCF_000754665.1 Bison bison bison
TGGAAAAGACTCTGATGCTGGGAGGGATTGAGGGCAAGAGGAGAAGGGGACGCCAGAAGATGAGATGGCTGGATGGCATCACTGGCTTGATGGACTTGAGTCTGAGTGAACTCCGGGAGTTTTTGATGGACAGGGAGGCCTGGCGTGCTGCGATTCATAAGGTCGAAAAGAGTCAGACACAACTGAGCGACAGAACTGAGCTGAACTGAGGACTTCTTATATTCAGAACTGGCTATAGTTCTGCCCTCTCCACAGGGGGAATAAGAAAGCAATATATTCATCACCTGTGCTTCTTACTTACTACTCTTCTCTAACACAGGGTATAACAACATTTCTACATCTTTGAAAAACAAAACAAACCAAAAACCCCAGCAATCCTGCCAAAAGACAAGTTATGTGAACCACCCAATTATCAGATCCTTGCTTCACTCAGAGCACATCATTTTGTTAGTATCAGACAGAAGTAGCAAAGTGTTAGTCACTCAGTTGTGCCTGACTCTGCGACCCCATGGACTGTAGAGCCCACCAGGATCCTCTGTTCATGGAGTTCTCCAGGCAGAATATTGGAGTGGATAGCCATTCCTTTCTCCAGGGTATCTTCCCAACCCAGGGATCAAACCCAGGTATCCTGCATTGCAGGCAAATTCTTTACCATCTCAGCCATCAGGAAAGCCACAAACGTGGTCATAAATACTACACAAGTTGGATTGGAAACAGTCTGATTTAGTTCGGATGAAAGGGCACTGCAAAACTATACAGTGCTTTGCAAATGTATTGTTGTCAATTTTTTTTCATTTAAACAAAATTGGAGAATATTTCTGAGTCTGTTGGCCTCATGCAGTCCTAGGAAGGTCTG
>NW_011379633.1:0-1338 GCF_000754665.1 Bison bison bison
TTTTTTTTTTTTAAACTGTCTTTATCAGGATTATGCTAGCATCAAAAAATCATTTGGAAAGTTTTTATGTTCTCTGAAACGTTTTATATAATGTGAGTATGTGTCCCTTGGGTCCGTATGCATTTATCTATGTAACCATCTTGGCCTGGTGCTCTTTGGAAGGTATTTCACTGATTTTACTGCTTTTATGGCTATTGATTGGTTCAGTTTTAGTTTTCTACTATAATTATTCATCTTTTCTTTTTTTCAGGAGAGTAATTTATGTCTTTGTTTAAAATTTTTTAGGATAAAGTGGCGAATAGTGTTTTCTTATAACTTGAAATCTCCTTGTTGTATTTTTATCTGGTGGCGCAGAGGTTAAAGCGTCTGCCTGCAATGTGGGACACCTGGGTTCGATCCCTGGGTTGGGAAGATCCCCTGGAGAAGGAAATGGCAACCCACTCCAGTATTCTTGCCTGGAGAATCCCATGGTTGGAGGAGGTTGGTGGGCTTCAGTCCACAGGGTCACAAAGAGTCGGACATGACTGAGTGACTTCACTTTCTTATTATTGAGTTATTTTATTATTTTGTATATCTTTGAGAGACATGACCACTGAGTCTAAAACATTTTTTTTTAATCTTCAAAGAGTTGTCCTAAGACCACAATTGTAAGAACCACTAAGGTGTTAATTTGAAGTGAAAGTCCTGAACACTAGCCCTTGCTTTTGAGTCTATATATTTTAAATAATTTCTCCAAATGATCTGTAGGTGTAGTAAGTTTTGAGAACTATTGATCTAGAGGTTTTGTTTTTCATGTACTTTTATTTCATAATACTTACGGATATATTAATCAGTTCTACAATTTTTTTTTTTTTAGTATTTTAATGAATGTCTGACTTGATTAGTTTTTTTCTTGGTATATTTCTAACTTCTGTCATTGAATGCTTATTACCTTTTTCTACTTTAAAGTGTTTAGCAATGAAAGCTTTTTCTTGTAAAATTGCTTTTCATTACTACCTGGCAACAAAGCATAGGTGTTAATTTCATTATTCTTTTTGAAAGTTTTCTATTTTTATTAAGGTAATATATAATTTGCAAATTTTTAATTTCTACATCTTAAGATGATTCATAGTTTCAGTTAATTGTGATAATGGAAAGGCTTCCTTTTTCAAATGTGCTGATTTCTTTTTTCTGTTATAATACAGGATTAGTTTTAAAAGTACTCCATAACAATCGAAGGTGAACCTTTTATACAGTTTAGAACTTAATATATGTTTGTTCAAGCAACCTTATCAGTTGTAATATTCAGATTCTCTGTATATCCAGTTCTTTTGCCTGTGTAAATGGAAAGAGAATGAG
>NW_011379634.1:0-600 GCF_000754665.1 Bison bison bison
CAGGTAGGTTTCCTTCCCAAGGCCATGGGAATAGGAACAGGCCCTGAGCATAACTGTGATCCTAACATATTTTCACATGCTGATCAAGGAACATCAGTTCCTGCAACGTGTGAGTGTGTGTTCACTTTATATCCATGAATTAGTGACCACTAAACCATTGCTCCCAGCGGGTATATAGGGTTAGGTTCCTATGCTCCTTGTGAATCAATATATAAATTGTCGTATGGCTGCTTCTGTCTAAAGTTACAATTTAATCCAACTAGAAACCCAGAATTTACTAAAAGAATTTATATTAACAAAATGATAAAAGCTTCTTCCAACAAAAGACTCTAGAATCTGTCCAAGGCTAAAACAATGGACACTCCCAGTAGTGTCTCCAATGAAGCCTCTTCATTGCTGAGGCTTTAGTAACCTTTGTTCATGCCCCCTGGCATCTCTGGACTACCCATGATTGCTATAAGTTGCCCACAGGCTACTGATGCAAGAAGCTGCCCTTCTTGGCTTTGTACTACAAACCATTAGAGTGGCAAGTATCAGCCACATAATGAGCAATCGTCAAAATAGAGGTTCTCAGAGTCCCTGAGCCAGTGACACCCTGTA